>NC_088708.1:48683195-48985125 GCF_963576615.1 Watersipora subatra
CTGTAGAACTGTGTAACTGTAGAACTGTGGACTGTAGAACTGTGGACTGTAGAACTGTGGACTGTAGAACTGTGGACTGTAAACTGTAGAACTGTGTAACTATAGAACTGTGGACTGTAGAACTGTGGACTGTAGAACTGTGGACTGTAGAACTGTGGACTGTAGAACTGTGGACTGTAGAACTGTGGACTGTAGAACTGTGGACTGTAGAACTGTGGACTGTAGAACTGTGGACTGTAAACTGTAGAACTGTAAACTGTATTATTGCTCAACTGTAGAGCCTCGGTACCGTTTGCAGATAAATTCTTTTTTTTCTCCAAACACCGGATAAGGTTTCACTGTAGAGTTTTGCTAGATACTAGCGTGATAAGTTTGGAGTTATAGCTCACTGGTCTATTTTAGATATGTAGATCGTGAAACCTATACAATGGATAAAAGCATTCTAATTAGTGGAATATTACTACACAAAGTAAAAAGCATAAAATGTATAAAGCATTATGTAGAAACATATAACATGCAGGAAAACTGACAAATAGTACAGAATAGCAAGCAAAATGACATATTATGTATAACATCTATTTCACTAACCTTGTGCCTCCGTAATCACATTACTAGCATACTAGCGTCACATTCTTTAGTCTATTCGCTATTTGTGAAAAATAGCTGTAAATATGTCAGGTAAGTCTTATCTGCTTACACTCTAAAACTAAACTAAAAACAAGACAAAGAAAAAGAGCGGCAACAAACAAAATTTGGTGACCCAAAAGCAGCGCTATCATTGGTCATCATCATTAGACCACCCAAGGCAACCGGTGCAGAGGACAGGCTGGCTGTCCATGAATCACCACTGAGGGTGACCAGAGTGCGCAAAAACTAATGACCAAAGCAGTTATAGGAATGTGAGGCAATGCTTACTAGGCTCTTCACACATACACACACTAGGAGACCATGAGACTGACTTGAAAAAAGATATGATACATCTTTGTTTTTTTATGTTATTGATAGTTATCCAGGAATTGCACAGCTAGACAAGTATCACACGGTCGAATAAACCACATTCATGAAGATGAAGGTTGTTCAGTTTTAAGCTGCTATATTTTACGTTGCTTGCCAAGAGGGTAAACATATAATATTATTTTTTATAATACTCTTGATAAAGCATTATATATGAAATTAGCTGAATAGTCCATTTTTGTGAGTTCTATTCCACCATATTAAAACATATTCATTTTGGTCTAGTTTCCTTTTTGCCACTTGGCGATCATTTGAAGAGAACATAAAGACTAGCATTACTATTATTACTATATGTTCATCTCTGGCTCTTGTTTTTAGTTCTGGTCATACAATCTGACTTACCTTTCTAGAGTTAATTTTAACAATAATCTACAGATCTACTACTAAGTATCAACACATCCAGGCTTTTCTTAAAGGTGTACTTGCAACAAAATTCACATTACAATTATTTGGTATCCAAAGATTCACCACGTCTTACTCTGTTGTGTTGTAGGTGCCAAATATGTGGAAATGTGATTACAAGCTCTTTAAAGCTCAAAAACGAAAAGCTGCCGTAGATTGGAATCTGTTTATGTCTCTGACGTAGTCATGACAGTTTGGTTATTGTCTTGTCACGTGATGTTCTCACGTGAATTGAAAGGCCAATAAAAAGCTCAATATAAAACTTGCCGTAGCACTAGTTTATGACAAACACTTCGGGTTTTACCGAAGACCCCGTATCAAATATAGATGCTCGCTACTTTACAGTTTTGTTTCGGCTTGATCTAATCGTCAAGTCGTAATCCGATCATGCGACCCAATACTTCGCAAATAATTTCTGCAGCAATTTTCGATTATCACAGGTGACCAACAGGCTCGTAATGATTATCAGACAATGATATGTACTCCTTCGAGCTAAGGTTAAAATGTTTAACGATTTTTTATGGTAAGTTATAAGATATCAGTGCTAAAAGTGACAGCATTACAATGATGATAAAATAGACGCGTAAGAACAATAGACCTGGTTTTATTGAATGCGTCAAGTATATTTGTGAAAATATTTCGACGAATGAGGTTGCATGAAAGTGTAAACAGAAACCATCTTGTAACAACTACGTCACATTTGAGCCATTTTGGAAAGAGAATCCAAACTACGACGGTCTCGTGTGGCTGCGATTAACTGTTCGTTTTTTAGCTTTTAAGAGCTTTTAATCACATTCCCATATATTTTGCACCTACAACACAACAGAGTAAGACATGGTGAATCTTTTAATATCAAATAACTGCAATGCGAATTTTGTTGCAAGTCAACCTTTAAGGTCTTGAACTTATGGTAACTGTGACTCGTATCTGTTTGCATGTCATTTATGGTAAAACCTGATATCATTATCATTTCTAGAGCAACACTTTATGTGCTGCTCCACCTCGGTTACCAGTTGTCATTTTACAAGCAATAGCAAGAGCCTGTCTCACAAATATTCTCTCACTTCTTTTCAGAAACCTTTTTTGTGGCTGTTTGTCACTAGTTTTTCGCGAGATATTTTTGTTATTCCATGAGACGAAATTCTTTTCTAATATCTCTAAAAATAGAGACAGTTTTTCTAGCTTCCATTTTAACCAAACTGAGTTTGTTAGAGTCTTGAATCTAAGCCTAGAATCTCAATTACATGTAAAAAAGTTACTATTAGTTCTGTCAACTTATCAATTTGACATAATAATGTGAAATGGTATTCAATTAAGTTCTAAGCTCATAAAGTTTGTGGTGCTTTAATGTATCTCTAACTTAACTGGTTGCTAATGGACACACAATCAGCACATAAATCACATCAAAGGTTCAAGCGGAAAAGTTTGCAAAATATTGCGTAATTCTCACTATGTAGTAGACAAAACTTTGCTGCAGACTATTGTATTATAGCATAATTAGTTGTGTAAACACAACCTTGCAACAATCATTTTATTTCTTTATATCCACAATTTTGTTGTGTGCAACCAATCACTTATAAGCATGAATTAACATAATCTTTTCAAAGTTGGAGTTGTTTCCTTTTATTTTAGAGAACACAATTCTGATTAACCAAATTATCACTAAGAAACCCTAAGATTAGTTTACCCTACACAGTCTGATCGGTAAAACTTAATGCTGATGAAAATGTATTCAGTATCTGCATGTGTGCTCCAAGAGTCAATACCTATCAGAGAGTAGATATAGTAGCTTCTGGCCTTCTAAGTCATCCGCAATAAAAAGATAAACTTTATTCGAAAGCCATGTTTACAATCTATCCAGCATTGTTGGTAAACACAATTCTGGGAGATAGTATCGTTATACTTATCAGTATCATTGTCTTGTCTTATTCTCAAAGAAGGTAGTCACAGACTCTCCTTGAAAAATTCTTGCACCTGTTTGTGATGCAAGCTTTCGATGCCTCATTGTACGGTGGAAGGGTTTTCAGATTTTTGCTGTATTGGTACTAGTGCGAGTTCAACAAGTATTACTACCCGTGCCCAGCACTAATTGGTACTCAATCCTTTTGTAAAGATCACAAGCAATCTGAAAATTGATCTTTGCACAAGTGTAGACTATTGTTTATCTGTAAAAACTTGTTTGATTAGTTGATTTATGGATATTCCATGTGTTGGGAGAGAGAGCCAGAGTTTTAAAAGTCAACAAGGTTTGCCTGCCAACATTCTTTAGCTGCTACCCCTCGCTACAACTGATATCTTTGAGAGGATTGTTAAAAAGGGTTTCAACATGCTGCTTTTATTTCAGTATCGCGGAAGCAGTGGCTCTCATCCAAAGCATCTCTGCCAATAAGTTGCCCCTCATTCTCAAGAGGCTTGTTGAAAAACTTCATGAACCAGTAAGACAAATACATTTCTTAGCATTTCTTGGTTTGATAAGATGGTAAGTTTTTATGACGACATATGGAGTCTTGAATAGGCTACATATAACAAGGGCATATTTATGAGAGTTTTGCATAGTGGTTGATGCATTATGTCTAGTGGTAATATGGAGATGCTGTGAGGGAATGCCAATTGACTTATTCTAGTGAGAAGGTATTCTATGCAAAAAAGTATTGCATCAAGTGATGATAAGAGTGCAAAAGTATTGCATTGCAGAAATGGAATATAAAGTATTGCATCAAGTGATAGCAGCGCAAAAGTATTGCATTTTCCAACATTAATAAAAAAGTATTGCATCAAGTGATAGTAGTGCAGAAGTATTGCATTGCCGAAACGGAATATATAGTATTGCATCAAGTGATAGCAGTGCAAAAGTATTGCATTTCCCAACATTAATAAAAAGTATTGCATCAAGTGATATTAGTGCAGAAGTATTGTATTACCGAAATGAAATATAAATTATTGCATCACGTGATAGCAGCGCAGAAGTATTGTATTACCTAACATTAATAAAAAGTATTGCATCAAGTGATAGTAGTGCAGAAGTATTGCATTGCTGAAACGGAATATAAAGTATTGCATCAAGTGATAACAGTGCAGGAGTATTGCATGGGCTGAGAATAATGCCAACACATTGCATCACCTAAATGTCTGTACACAAATGTTACAGCGATTTCCTAGCTCTAAAAACTTCACAAACAAAAGCTCATTGGTGATGCATGAATTCCAAAACTGTGACATCATAATAAGTTATTAAACCTGTTTAATCTATTTTAATCTATTAAACCATTTTAATCAGAAATGATATAGGTTTGCTTAATGGAGGAGAAAATCTTCTATGCAATTTAATTTTGTATTATGTTTATACTTAGTATCAGTGTACGTAAGCTTAGCCATGAACCTGTCTTTGGTTTCAGGCCTGTATGCCATTAACCCAAAGACAACCTAACACTTGCTATAATTTTATATACTTCAATGGCTTTCTGACATTATAACCAGTAATGGGTTAATTGAAATTATCTCTACATACCAGATACCTATAGACTTTCTCCTCACTAGTCACCTTTATAGCAAGTCTCTATTGCTACCAATGGCCTAATTTCTACTTGTGAGAAACAGAACACGCGGTAGTTTGAAATTATTGGCTAATTTTTTTGTCAGCAACAATTTACGTCCTGCATATTGAATATTTGTGGATAGATGTAGGTTTGCTTTTGAACTCTCATTAGTTCTTTCACAGAAATGACATATTAGTCTTGAAGTTTTTTATACCTCAAAATGAAATTGTACTGTTGTAAAAATCAATAGTGGATATTGATATCCAGTTAGCTTATTCTCAATTTTGGGGAATAGATAAGCCTTATACAATATTTAATATCTGAGAATATCTGATATATAATGTGTCTAATATTCCATAATACATCTATGTGGGATACTAGTATCACATATAAGGATTGATTGGCACAGTGTTTTAAATATGCATGTGAGTAAAATATTGTGTACAGCGATGTTAACATCATTCAATATAGTGTATCATGAAGGGAGACACCGTGTATCCTGTTTATCATATTAGCAAGTCTAGTCCAGCAATTATATGTTTAACCCTTTTGCAGGGTCAAAATCTCCTCAAAGCTACCGAAACCTGTGTATTTTTTGTTGAAAATTCAAAGAAATCGGTATTCTATAAACATACATGGCTTGAACTCAAATTTATTTGCATTGGCAAGTTCTTTTGTACATAAACATCAATTTACATAGGTCTTACAACAACGGTCTATGCATGGTATACTTGGAAACATTCTTTTTGGCAGAGACCGATGCCACAGTCCTTACACTATGTTCTTATGCGTATTCTTTTATCATCGTCTGAGCTACTATAACCATCACTTTTATCATCGTCTGAGCTACTATAACCATCACTTTTATCATCGTCTGAGCTACTATAACCATCACTTTTATCATCGTCTGAGCTACTATAACCATCACTTTTATCATCGTCTGAGCTACTATAACCATCACTTTAATCATTGTATTCAAAGTCTTCAGCATTCACATCACTATCATTATCTGAATGATTATGATATCAATCAGTCAAAAGATTTTAAATTTCTGGTTTAGATTTTCGTTCAGAATGTCGATTTGCATGCATACTTGTTTCTCCTTCATCCATTGTTAGGGAAGATCGTATTCTAGATAACTTTTAACATAGCCCTCAGATAATCGTTTCACATCGTAGCTCATAGCTAAATACATTGCTGACAGCATTTCGGTCTTCATAACATTGATATCCTTTTCCTGTGTTACTAGGCGACAGCTTTATCTAGTTCTGCCACAAATGGCATAAATATCATTTGCCCACGGAAACAATAAAAAATTTATGTCCATTTCCTGTTAGGGTAATTGTGTTCCAATATTGCACCACAATCCTATATTACTATAACTGTTACAAGCATGTTTATTAAATGATGATTTCACATTCCTAAGAAATTCTTATCTTGCAATAAACTAAAAATTCTTTTGGAAAACACAACTGTCACTCAAGGTCTTTGTACGTGTATGTGAAAAGAGTTGATATTGAAAAAGTAAAGATGGTATATATAAATATGCTCTCACTACATCCCTTGCCACTCTGACACGCTAATAATTCATGCGCAACATCATTGGTGGGTAAAATCAACATGAATTCGTAAACATATTTTTCATAGGGAGGTAGCTGGAGAGTAGTTGATGATCATACACCCATAAATATGTATTCAGTGGTTTGTAGGAAGAAGCAGCATTCACTGAGGAGGAAATATCAAAGCTGACTAACTCTCTAAAGATCTCAAAAAATGATGTTCAACTCCTGCTGACCACATGCACATTCTTCTTCTCACAGGTAGAGACCAATCATTACATTTGTTAAAGTGTATTAGACGACAGCTAGTCTTTTTATTAAAGTTTTCGCTGGAAATCCTATTAAATCAGTTTCATTGGTTACACAAACAAACTTCATAGGCATATGAATCATTGCAAGCAAATCCATTCTTAGTCAATGAACTCAACTCTATAAATAGTACTGTGTTGCGGATCAGGAAGGAAAGTACATAGATATAATTATTTGATAAATGATATTTGTTTTCCCTCTAATATGAAAACGTAATGCTTTTGCTTTGTTTAGAAAATCACTTTATGGGTTTTTTATTTAAAGTTTATAAAATCTTTAATAAAAATAGTCTGGTATCAAATTTTCATCATTTGCTCTAAGTCCAAACATGATTTGCAATAGACTGACTCATAAAAAAGGCAATTTCGCCTTTTGATTATTTTAACCAAACACATTCTAGTTGGATCCATTTTTGTGGTGGACTGTTTGTAGGTTTACTAATGCTAATGCCCTGCTGCTTATTGAGCAAGTTTATATTCAATAATATCGAGATCGTACAAGGAAGTTGTGCGATGAATAACTGAGGAAAATGATGAAAGAAATGGCTACACATTCCAAGAAGGAACTTATTTCTGAATTACAGTTTTGTGTAATTTGATAGGAGCGGCATTTTCCCTGCTCGTCTTATCACAAGCTTTGAAAATTTATAATACAAGTTACTTTAGAAGTGCACCTGAGAGAGTGTCAGCTACATGGCAGCTATTGATCAACTAATATCAAGGGATGGGCTGCTTAAAAACTAGTGACAATAAATATTTCAGTTGTTACTCAACCGCTAAACATAGAGTGATCAACAGTCTCTGACTGTTTGCATAATTCATATGGATGTTAATTTGTATTTGGTGACCTGGATAGATGGTCTAGTAGAGTCCTAATTATTTAGAAAGCGATGAGCTGCTTTCGTGTGTGACTAGCATCAAGTCTGCTGCCCGGTGATTCTTTTATTTTTACTAAGCCGTGTTGATTTTTAATGCGAATTGCTGCACTTTTTCCAACAACAATCCATAAATGTATGCTTTGAGGGCAATCGTCCTTAGTGTGTGCGAAGCGGCAATCGTTCTTAGTGTGTGCGAAGGGGCAATTGTCCTTAGTGTGTGCGGAGGGGCAATCGTCCTTGGTGTGTGCGAAGGGGCAATCGTCCTTAGTGTGTGCGGAGGGGCAATCGCCCTTAGTGTGTGCGGAGGGGCATTCGTCCTTAGTGTGTGCGGAGGGGCAATCGTCCTTAGTGTGTGCGGAGGGGCTATCGTCCTTAGTGTGTGCGGAGGGGCAATCGTCCTTAGTGTGTGCGGAGGGGCAATCGTCCTTAGTGTGTGCGGAGGGGCAATCGTCCTTAGTGTGTGCGGAGGGGCAATCGTCCTTAGTGTGTGCGGAGGGGCAATCGTCCTTAGTGTGTGCGGAGGGGCAATCGTCCTTAGTGTGTGCGGAGGGGCAATCGTCCTTGGTGTGTGCGGAGTGGCAATCGTCCTTAGTGTGTGCGGAGGGGCAATCGTCCTTAGTGTGTGCGGAGGGGCAATCGTCCTTAGTGTGTGCGGAGGGGCAATCGTCCTTAGTGTGTGCGGAGGGGCAATCGTCCTTAGTGTGTGCGGAGGGGCAATCGTCCTTAGTGTGTGCGGAGGGGCAATCGTCCTTAGTGTGTGCGGAGGGGCAATCGTCCTTAGTGTGTGCGGAGGGGCAATCGTCCTTAGTGTGTGCGGAGGGGCAATCGTCCTTAGTGTGTGCGGAGGGGCAATCGTCCTTAGTGTGTGCGGAGGGGCAATCGTCCTTAGTGTGTGCGGAGGGGCATTCTTGAGTTTTTAATCGGGTGTTTAAGAGGCTGGCTTTCAGAAACCAGACGGAGTTTTGAAACCAAATATTTGTGGCAACCTGGTGAAAGACACAGAGCATAGGGGTGAGAAGTTTGGATGAAATCGGCAAAATACTGGAAACGCGGAGCGCAGACAAACATACAGACAATGACAAAATAGGCTTTATAATATAGAGATAAAACTCTGCTTGTTTTATAATATATATATTGAATATTACAATATTGTTTTTATTATTATGGCTTGTGGTCATTGTTGTGAGGTTTCAAAGAACCTGCTAATATTATTTGAGCACGTCATTTAGATCTCATGAGTGCTCTATAAATAAAGAGAAAGGATGGAGTTGTTTACTCCTATTAAGACCTTGTCCGAAGCCTTGTATTCTTACTGACCCTCATTTTTGCATGGGTGGCTGATCATCCCTCTAACCTAATCTAGTATCAAGAATTAAGAGCTGTGGGCTACCAAGGCTATATTTAAAACATTGCATGATGCTGTTAATAATTGTCTCTATGAAAGTTCCAAATAGTTGCTTGTGCAAAGGATATGCAGTTATAAGTCTATGAGAGAAAATAAAGACACTTACACGACGGATGTCTACTGTCTACACTCTCGATGTTCACCCTTGATGCGTGTAACATACAAAAATGGTCGCGTTCCTGCATTTTGGATATATTCCATTTTTTGAGTACCATTAATGATTGTTTTGAATTAAGCAATATCTTTGTCACCCAGTGTTACTGTGTGGTGAAGACCTATTCCTGGGTGTGCCGAGTAGAGAAGAATTTGTGTCACTTCTGGTTAACCAATATTCTACCTAATCTGGAATTATTCATGTTTCAGCCCCATTAATAACTCTACCATAAGACATAGCGTAAATGATCTGAAGAATATTTGTAAACATGTTAAACATCACGGAGCTTGGTCAGGTACACCAATGACCATTGGGTACACACTAAACTCAAGTAGCTACGGCCTTTTGATTTTACGCTTTTATTTATATTTGTAGTTGTCTTTTCTTGCTATCTGAGATGATAATTCCAGGTCTCTTGTTTCTTGGGTTTCTGGCTGTTGATGTATTGTACTGTTGATAAAAATACATAGGAACAGGTTGCTGTAGGCTTTTAGAATGCTTGTTATGTGCTTCTCAACTAGTCTCTAAAATGTCTGTATGGTTCCTCATTGAATTTGTATACTTTTATTCAGACAAGTACCACCAAAATTAATGCATTGTTTTCATATAGTGCCATCAACTATTTTATTAGCTACTGTCATAAGAGGAAACTGATTGAAAGAGACCTGTTGACCTGACCTTGCCAAGCTTTTTAAAGTTGCTCTGTATATCAGATTTTATATAGAGCATAGCAGGGTCCTCAAAGGAGCATTTTCCGTCTGCAATCCCTACTAATACTCGCAGCTCTGGTCAATTTCATATCCCAGAAGGGATGATGTTCCTGCTTCTATTTTTTTAATCATTACAAGTTCGTAGTTCCACAAACAAAAACTCTTCGGTGCATCTAAACCACAAGTAAATAAAGTTGGTCAACAGTCATGTTTGACACTTATGTACTCGCTGGAAGGTGTATGACACGAGGTTAGAACTAGTCAGCAAAACTACTACCTTCTCTTGCAGGCTTATAATTGCTGAGTGAAAGCGCAAATGATTTAATGTTGATTTAATAACTTTGGACGAATATAAGACTTTATATTAGTATTATTGATATTTACTCAGCTAACATCAACCACATTACGTTTAAAAATCGATCATGTAAAATACATCAATATTAGTAAATCTCTGTCATTGTGTCTGTTATTCTGTGTGAATGCTCAGCATTTCCTCACTTTTCAACGGATTTTACCCAAACTTCACACACATATGATCAGTACCCTTTGCCAGGTGGCTAGAAATATTTGGCTTCAAAACTCTGTCTGGTTCCTAAGAATGAGCCTACTAAATACCCACCTGCAGGCTATCTGAGTGAAAACGAAAGAGCTCCCCGGGCAGTGCCAGGCTTACTGCTAATCTATAATAGTTTTGCAATTGGTATTTGCCTCCCTTTAAAGTTCATTATTTGTATATATTGTAAGTATTGCACTAAATTGGTAGCTGATTATTAAGATTTGGTTGACAATTAGCTTTAAAAAGTTGACTATCGGTGAAGCCTTGGAAAGTGCTGTTAGCTATGATTTGTGACTATACATACTTCCAAGCTCTCAACGGACAACTTGTCTGCCAATGTCAAGTTCGCTTCAAGTAAAATATGTTTATTTAAATGATCCACTGGAAGTAATTAGAAATTTGTTTAACTATATCTATATTTTATAGGCTGCCTTTCACAATGCTAAGCCAGGCATATTCGGGAGACAGTTGGCAGCAGTTGGAATGGATGAGGACAGAGTCAGCATCTTTCAAGAGATTTGGACAGAGCAAGGCAAATCTGTGGTTTCCCTTTTGAGAAAACAGTCCATAGCCACACATCAGGTACAACGTGTTTTTGTATCACAGTCTAATTTGCTTTGAACCAGTGATAATAAAGTTCATATCTATCTATTTATCCATCTATATATCTATCTATATATGTATCTATTTATCTATCTATATATCTATCTATATATCTATGGTCTATTACTGTACAGCAAGCAACTCTGTTCTTCTTCTTTTGTCTAAGGTCGCACTCCTTACATATGGTCCATTGCTTGAAAGCAAGTAACTCTGCTCTCTTGCACTCTCTCTATTTTAACATCAAATTGCCTTGTTTCCAGTCTAAAAGCTCCCTATCAGATAATTTTCTTCAAGCGTAGCAAAAGGATACGCCTTGACTGGTCTGTTGTCATACACCAAGTGCCTCCTTCTACCTCTTCAAGGTCGAAAGTTCAAAACACCAGGTTTTTTGCAAAAACTTTTCACTTGAAGTATATGACGGGATTGTTTCTTAAGACCCAGAATTCCATATTTTTTCCTGCTCTTTAGGCACACTAGTCCCCAGCTACTGTTAATTCTATCTCCTTCAGTCAGACTCCTTATTCAATCTCACGCTTGCCTGAATATCCTAGCTTTTGATTTCTCTGAGAATCGTCCTCCTTTGCCAAAGCATTTATGCCAATATTTCATTTTTCTAAAGTAATAACCTGTCACAGCGGATAATAACGTGTAGGCGGCTTTTAAATTCTAATAAATTTTAAATCGCGTCAATGCTTAGTCAACTTCACATGCTTTTCAAATTCTTCATTTCATTGTCACTGACAGCGTACAGGCAGTTAGTATGGCAGCTGTGCAGGTGTCAGTGGTTGTGCACTTCCCCTAGTGGAAGATCGAGGTTTCCACTACTTGCTAATTTTATTATTTTAGCGGAAACCCAGGTGGACAATAGGATAAGTTGATGGTAATTTTTAGGATATTGTTTATAGCTTCCAGGAACTACAATCAACACGTGCTGGAATAATAATGATACCAGAAATTTTCATGTCATATACTGATGAATTGCGCAAGATTTTTGGAGATTCTATCAAAAAGTATCAGCATTTTTCTCTCATTTGTGATTATTTTTTGTGTTTGAAGTGATTTGACTGCCAGGATGTTTCAAGATTAAAATCAACAAAAACTTGGTTGCAGTTAGAACACCCAGATCAAGCGAAAGTGTGATTATGACTTCTATAATTGCGAATAAAGACGCGTGACGCTGCAATTTGAATGCAATGGCTGATATCAACTTTAGCAATGATAACAACTAGTCACATTATTTCGCATATATTTGTCTTCTGAGCTTTTTACTCGCGATCAAGTTTTGCTGATTTTAACCTTAAAACATCCTGGCAGTCAGATCACTTCAGACATTAAAAATAATGCAAATGATAAAAAAATACCAATACTTCTTGATAAAATCTACTAATTTTTTTTGTAAGTTTATTTTAACTCATTCACTACCGCAAGTCGATGTATCAGCTAGGGTTATCTTCTCTTTGTGGCTGGAATAATTTATAATTACTCAACTTTCACTTCAGATAGACCAATAAGGTCTGGTCTAAATGAAAACAAGCTCATTGCTAACAATATAAACTAATCAGCAGGCCTCCCACTAGCAGCTCCAATTTTACACTGATTTTCAAACAGAAAGCTTACCACAGAAAAAACATTGACGAATAAAGAATACTGCGATCACTTTCAGCTGTAGAAGCTTCTAAAATTCTCAGCCATTGGGACTCCAGTAACTCTAGTGATTTTGACTTCTCTAGCAATGAATCTTGCTATGAAATAGCCCAGTGTAGTATTAGTAGTAACAGCAGTATCAGTGAGGGGCTGCTAGTAGTATCAGTAATTGTTGGCAGTAAGGGGCTACTGGTAGTAGTAGTATTGTTAGTAGTTGTCGTAGTAGTAGTTTTTGTCGGTTTTTAATGAAGTTAATATAATTTTTTTATCTACATGTATTTCCTAATAGAGTATCTTCTAAACAACCTGTTTTTTAAATTAAGTGGATATCTTTATTCTTTCTCAAGTTATCAAAAAATTAGTAACCTTATGTCAACATTTTTGTGAATAGGAAAAAAATTCAGTTTTTTAGCTAAAGATAAATTCGGTAGTGAATGAGTTAATGCTTCTCTTTGATCTTTCTGATTTTTTTACTCACGGCAGCATTCAAAAGAATGTTTCCTTCTTGTTGTGATCTAACATACAAAAAAAGCTATGCTAAAAATTAGTGATCTTATGCCAACATTTGTGTGAATAGAAAAAAAATTCGGTCAGAGCGAAAGATAAATTCGGTAGTGAATGTGTTAATGCTTTTCATTGATCTTTTTGATTTCTTTACTCGCGGCAGCATTCAAAAGAATGTTTCTTTTGTTTATAATCTAACATACAAAAAAGCTATGCTAAAAATTTGTGACCTTATGTCAACATTTGTGCGAATAGAAAAAAAATTCGGTCAGAGCGAAAGATAAATTCGGTAGTGAATGTGTTAATGCTTTTCATTGATCTTTTTGATTTCTTTACTCACGGCAGCATTTAAAAGAATGTTTCCTTCTTTTTGTGATCCAACATACATAAAAGCTATGCAACATTTATTCAACACTGGAGTCAAGTTACGCTTTGTGTAAGCGACACCTGCAAGATCTTTTGTTCGGTTTTTATCGATGCCGCGGTCCGATTTGTTGTCTGGAAGATAGCATCCTTTGGGAATATGAGACACGAGTAATGACTGTTCAACAAGCTATGTCTAGTCATCATTGGGAATCGCACCAATACTCTATTGTATCAACGATCAACATACAAAAACACGAAAGTATAGATATTGTGAGAAAACATAATCAATTTTATTTTCACCTTATATAACTTGTCTTAATATACGGCATGTATTGGGGTGTAGAACAATATTCTACCTAAAAGCCATTGGAGATTTATAAAGAATAATGATAGACTTACTCATTCCTAAAAATCGCTTATCAGCCATCTTTGTGTTTGGCAAAGATGATCAATACTCTCAACAGTCAAGTATTAGCAAGCCTCCATGACATTCTCAATAGAGTCTGATTGTGGTCAAGGGGATAAGATGATCTGTCACTGTCATGAACATAAAGTTGGACACTATTTCTTTTTCATTTGCTCCGTTGGCTAAATTTGTGAATGTGGCTATGTCTGAGGACTGCGCTATGTGAGGGACCTTGTAGGATAGAATCATGGCTGATGTGAGGACGCGTGTTAACTTGAAAGGTGACGAGATGATGCTGTTGGCTATTTTGGCCATCAGTATTTACGAAATTTGAAACAATTATATTAGAACGGTTACTTATTGTGTCAACATTTTATTTAATAGCTTTAATAATAAAGGACAAAAAATAGTATAGCTAATAATAATAATCTGTATCCACTGTCTTTGGGGTTCAGGGAAGAGCCGTGGTTTAGTGGTTAGTACTTCTACTTAGGATCAGTAGGTCGGTGGTTCGAATCACAGAAGGACCGGTGTCGTTAGGAAGGGCAATCGACCACAATTGTTCCTGTAGGCCTACTTCAAATAACCATCATGCCAGTGCTAGCACCAGATATGTCTGGCAGCAATATGTCTGGCAGCAATGACCCAACAATAAGTGAATTAAACTGGTACAAGCAAAACTGTGTCTGTAAGTTGAGATATAATCACAGATTTATAGAGAATTTCTATCATCTCAAATATTTTGTTTTTTGGTTGGATACCCGTTCAGTCATAACATCTCATATTTACATTCTCTATATCATTCTCTCTCTCTGCAAATGATGCCTTGTTCTTCTTACAGAAATCTATACTAAGAGTTGTCAACTGCCGATCATGTATTCCAGCTCACCACATTTCCACCAATCACATCACAGAATTTTGCTTTATCCCAAACTTGCTCGTTTTTGCATTTGTTTTGCAGGCTCCAAAATCTTGCATAAACTACGCCCAGAATATTTATATTTATTCTTCCACACAAATAACAAACATTGTTTCCTACTCCTTGACATTAGCTCACTTAATATTTCTTGATTTCTGTCTTTTTATTTTTTTCGTCCTTTTTTGGCAAGCAATGAAAAACATCATTTTGTTAATGAATACCTGTGCCAGTTAAAAGTTATGCGTACACACATGCCAGGCTGTAATTGAAGGCCTATGCATAGATATGGAGGCAGGATTCAAAAACCTGCTGGCTATTTCTGCTATGATTGTTCATTGGTTCCTTTTGTAGTCGTATGAACTTTGCTCTTCCCACGTCAGTCTCTATTGTTTTAATTGTGATTCAAACTTACACTTTTTAATTAAAATATTCTACTAACTGTTTTTTCCTTCAGAGTTCTGATTTCATCAGCATGTATTTCCTATTCGTAATTACGGTTCGTTGAGAGTAGGCGCTTAAAGAATTGCGGTATGCTAATTCTTACCGTTGTATTTTTAATTATGAACTGCGGAATGGTTGGGCTAGAGTTTTGTTTAAAATAATCATATTTCTTACTGATGTTGTCAGGTATCACTTAAAAACAATTAATAATTAAATTTACTGTTTATCATTTGCTGGCAGGTTTAGAAATTGTTTTGCGTGTTTGGTAAACCACATCAACTTTCCAGCTTATAATAGTTTATGATAATAGTAACAATGGGAAAAATATAAATAATAATATAATACTATTCAACCTGTATTAAACAGTTATAAACATGGTTTATTAGCAGTGCTGCAGTCTGCCGGCTGTTATAACAGAAACAAACTGAAGAAACATCAAATACAAGCAAGCTTGTTGGAGGATAGGCAAGTGCTGACAACTCTAGTGTTAGTTTTTGTATTTTAAAATGTCTCTTGGTTTTCAGTATTCTTGAGGTGTTATCTGTGGAATTGCCATAATACTGTGCAACCTACCAAAGCATACGTTTATCAAAAATTATACCAAACCGCAGCCGTGTAACAGCTCCGCATCAATGCCTTATTAGTTTTTCTAGGTAGACTCTAGTTTGCTAACAACTGTCCTAACATCACCTCACAAATTAACTTAAACGACTCAATTTACTCGTTATTTCTTAGTGATTCACTGTCTCAAGACATCTGGTTATACTTCATCCATCTTTGTGTAACCAAACTTCTTCTCTGCCATAATTGGTGGCAGAGAATTGGTGGCCATAATTGGTGGCAGCGATTCTCAAACGAGAGTAAGAGAAACCCACACACATTTGTGTTGCTGAATAATAAGCTGTTCACAATTAAATTTCATTTTAAATTTTAGTATAACTGTTAGCAGCTTATACAAGTTCTCATAAATTATTTTTGTGTTTTGTAATTACTATAAGCTAATCGCACACAACTGGTACATACTATAGAATTTATTCTATGTTACACATAAACCTAAAAATATCATTGTTTAAATCAAAAGCTGGTCAATCTTGTTTGGATTATCAAGAGTCATTGCTATGGAATCTACTACCGGTTACACTGCGTAAAATTGTAAATGCTAATTCTTTCAAAAATGAACTGAAGCGCTACCTCAGACAACCAGACTAGACTAAACCAACTAGACAGACTTCTGCTGACTCTACTTTCAGGTTTCGCGCCTTGATTAGCCTTGCTATTGCGCACAGGGACCTCATCATCACCTTCCCTGGAGTGAAATTTCTTTTTTTATATTTCTTTTGTTCTTTTATACTGTAAAAACACTCTTCATATTATTTTTTGTAGTTATATTATAGATGAAAATAAATAAACAAACAAAGATTAGCATGCTTCTAAAGTCCTCAGTTCTCTTTCTCTCTCATATATACTTAGTTTCACAGTTTTTAAAAATATTTTTGCATAATATTTGTGATCAACTTAAAACATTTCAAAATTAGTTGTTTATGTAATTTAATGAGAGTCGTAAATGAAGCATTACACTAATCGTGTATAAATATCATCTGATTGAAACTGCCATATTATTTAGCAGTTTTAATACTGTCTCTGTTTGCACGCTCGTTCGTCCATCGCGCAGGTAATCGCAGGTAATTCTATTTAATCTGCACTTTCAAATTGACTATTAGAGAGCTAATTAGGATTTAGGAGGATTATCTTTATTGCCCGTACTCCACCCATTTTTTACTAACTGCATGCAAATTGCTTTAAATTTCTTGACAGACATTTGCTAACTCAATCTCCTGTATTGTACGTAAATATTGATGGATATCTAGTTTGCCTACTGCCATGGGATACTCAAATCGATTAACTCGGGCACCAAATTGTCTGACCTGTTAACTAAGGAGGTAAAGAAACATTGGGTGGCTATTGTTTGACCTGAAGGATATTAAAATTTGATTGATTTATCTTTCTCCATGATCCGGCTTGCTGAAGTTAGACTGATGATACTATGTCCTAGTCATCAATGCTGTGTGGGTAGAGTTGATTTACATGGCGTAAGATCCCGCATATTGGTGTTCAATGATTGATTGGTTATTTAACCATGCTGTTTTGTAATTCATTTGATGGTGAATCACAACACTATTGCTATGTCTATATTTGGAAACTTATACTTACATATACTTATACATACTTACACATACTTACATATGCTTCGCACATTAACTTCAACATTAATATATACTTACATATACCTCGCATGTTAAGAAAATAGAAATTGCTATGGCTTTGTGTATATCATATCTCATTGCTGTTTTTGGTATATCATATATCATTGCTGTCTTTGGTATATCATATCTCATTGCTGCCTTTGGTATATATATCATATCTCATTGCTGCCTTTGGTATATCATATCTCATTGCTGCCTTTGGTATATCATATCTCATTGCTGTCTCTGGTGAATCATATCTCATTGCTGCCTTTGGTATATCATATCTCATTGCTGTCTTTGGTATATCATATCTCATTGCTGCCTTTGGTATATCATATCTCATTGCTGTCTTTGGTATATCATATCTCATTGCTGCCTTTGGTATATCATATCTCATTGCTGCCTTTGGTATATCATATCTCATTGCTGCCTTTGGTATATCATATCTCATTGCTGCCTTTGGTATATCATATCTCATTGCTGTTTTTGGTATATCATATATCATTGCTGTCTTTGGTATATCATATCTCATTGCTGTCTTTGGTATATCATATCTCATTGCTGTCTTTGGTTTATCATATCTCATTGCTGCCTTTGGTATATTATATCTCATTGCTGTCTTTGGTATATCATATCTCATTGCTGTCTTTGGTATATCATATCTCATTGCTGTCTTTGGTATATCATATCTCATTGCTGTCTTTGGTATATCATATCTCATTGCTGTCTTTGGTATATTATATCTCATTGCTGTCTTTGGTATATCATATCTCATTGCTGTTTTTGGTATATCATATATCATTGCTGTCGTTGGTATATCATATCTCATTGCTGTCTTTGGTATATCATATCTCATTGCTGCCTTTGGTATATCATATCTCATTGCTGCCTTTGGTATATCATATCTCATTGCTGCCTTTGGTATATCATATCTCATTGCTGTTTTTGGTATATCATATATCATTGCTGTCTTTGGTATATCATATCTCATTGCTGTTTTTGGTATATCATATCTCATTGCTGTCTTTGGTATATCATATCTCATTGCTGTCTTTGGTATATCATATCTCATTGCTGTCTTTGGTTTATCATATCTCATTGCTGCCTTTGGTATATTATATCTCATTGCTGTCTTTGGTATATCATATCTCATTGCTGTCTTTGGTATATCATATCTCATTGCTGTCTTTGGTATATCATATCTCATTGCTGTCTTTGGTATATCATATCTCATTGCTGTCTTTGGTATATTATATCTCATTGCTGTCTTTGGTATATCATATCTCATTGCTGTTTTTGGTATATCATATATCATTGCTGTCGTTGGTATATCATATCTCATTGCTGTCTTTGGTATATCATATCTCATTGCTGCCTTTGGTATATCATATCTCATTGCTGCCTTTGGTATATCATATCTCATTGCTGCCTTTGGTATATCATATCTCATTGCTGCCTTTGGTAGGTGCCAAGTTATTTTTGTTTTACTATACTATACATAATTTAGATATACATGTATATAATATTTTTATTAATTTTTCAAATTAACAGAATATACCTTACTGTCTCAAAAAGTTGAAAATTTATATAAATTGGCATTGAAGGCGTTACATTGCTCCCATTTATTTATTGTAAAATATCTTTAATCATGGAACATAAACCGAGTGAAATTGATAAGTAAAAATAGAAAAGTTGTCTATAAAAAGCAATAGTACTGCAGTTACTGTACAGTCATTAAATAGTACTGCAGTTACTGTACAGTCATTAAATAGTACTGCAGTTACTGTACAGTCATTAAATAGTATTGCAGTTACTGTAGTCATTAAATTGTACTGCAGTTACTGTACCGTCATTAAATAGTATTGCAGTTACTGTACAGTCATTAAATAGTACTGCAGTTACTGTACAGTCATTAAATAGTATTGCAGTTACTGTACAGTCATTAAATAGTACTGCAGTTACTGTACAGTCATTAAATAGTACTGCAGTTACTGTACAGTCATTAAATAGTACTGCAGTTACTGTACAGTCATTAAATAGTATTGCAGTTACTGTACAGTCATTAAATAGTATTGCACTTACTGTACAGTCATAAAATTATAAAGTTAAGTCTAGTTTTTTCCGTTTTGAAGGGCCAAAGTGGTGAAGTTGGGACGATCTTAGAATGGATTAGGCATATTATACATGTATTTTACTGTTTGTATAACTTAAAAACGGATTATTTACGTTGTAGGAGCATCTACTGTACAAATGAAATCACGTCATACACTCATATCACTGTATAGAAACCACGAGTCATGAAAACCTAGCATTTTGTTACAGCTAAGTTTAATTAAACCATTCCTCACTTTTTTGAGCTTTTAAAATTAAATCTCTGACCTATCAAACCTTGTAGCCATATTTGGAATACTGAGTTTCACAGCATCCATCGATGAATAGAATCATGCACGGAACCGAGATTTTAATCATAGAAGACAGCTTTTTCTACAACCTTTCTTTGAAGCAGATCTCCTTCAATGCCTGGTCTTACCATTATTTGAACATTGAAACAGTTGCTATGGTTACCGTGGTTGTTCGTTCAGTTTAATATGTTTATATTAGATCTAGTAT
Organism: Watersipora subatra; assembly: GCF_963576615.1. Lineage (NCBI taxonomy): Eukaryota > Metazoa > Bryozoa > Gymnolaemata > Cheilostomatida > Watersiporidae > Watersipora > Watersipora subatra. The sequence goes on from NC_088708.1 coordinate 48,703,457, forward strand.
CATTTAAGTCTGAAACTGAAAGTGCAAACGACTAATCTCTGCTAAATCTGAATTATCTTCTCAGGCTGCGTAGACATGAGTTTGCAGGTGCTTTTTTACAGGCCTACCGACTACTATTAACGATATATTTAGGCCAATCTATTATCCACCACTAACTAGGCATTTATTTATTTACGAATTTCGCCGCATAGCTATGGTAAAGGAAATTAATTTATATTCGAAAATCCCAGAGCACTTACTCACGCAACCGTGGTGTTTAGCTTACCCTCAACTATTCTCTTAGTATTCATGAATGTCTATAGAGATATTTCCTCAGGTGATATTCTTGTCCCTTTCATTTGCATATTGTGTTGATTCTAGCTTCGCACTTTCCTCTTATTTCATCATTCTCTTAACGTTGGTTAAATATAGGAGAGCTGAGTCACCCTTCTTGACTCACCACTCTCCTCGGCTGACTCATATGAAAGGCCCTTCATATTTGAGTAGGCTAAATTTATTCTTAGTTTGTGTGTCCAGAGTTGGCATCGTATAAGATCGTTTTTTAGTGACTTGTTGATCAAATATACAGATATTCAATGCAATTTAAGCACTGCTGATTACATAAGTGTTTTTGCCGAGCTGAGCTCATTTGATCTATAGCTTACAAATGTAAGTTTGTATGAGGCTTCTTTGGAATTGAGCAGACAATTACTAAAGAGATTAACTTTTAGCATGTTTGTACAGCAATTTGAGATGTTTTTTAATATTTCAGTCTTTTTCAATTGATAATTTTTTTACAAAAAGTAACGCCAAAAAATCAGAGTGCTTTTTCTAAACTTCACTGTATTTAAAACTTTAATATTTAGTCGCTGATATATGACTAAATTCATTAGCGACTCATGGTTCATCTTTCTTCTTGCTTGCTGACCCTATGATCTCTTGTATTCTTGTCCAAGGTTCCTCATGTGTGATTGCTTCACTAATACTGATGACGCATCTACTAGACTGTGTTTAAAAATTCCCTTACTTTAGTTCCTGTTTCCCCATTGTAGGGCTGACTAAAAATTATCTCCATGCGCTTGACTCTACTCTCGTACACACACTCTGTAGGCAAATCCCTATGAACAATCAGGTTCAGTCTTGTTTGTTATCAGGGCTAATCAAGCTATAAGTTCACTTGATACAATCAGTATTCCAGGAAAAAACATCCGAACAGCATCTGAACCTTGTGCATGTCTGTCTATATAAACATACTAGCCGAATGTCCGGCGTTGCATGGGTATTAAAAAACAGCTTATAAACAGTGACAGGTAACATATACAGTAAAACTCGGATAACTCGCCCTCGGATACCTCGAAAACACGGTTAACTCAACGTATTTGTTTGGTCCGTTCCCACGCAATGATAAATGGCTTTAGATAACTCGACCGAAACTCTGTTAACTCGAATAGTTTTTTGCGAAACGGCTACCGAGACGGTTGTTACTATCGCTTTAGAATATCACTTTATTCCAAGCCATAGAGATAAACATCGACTTTTAGTAGTTCTTAGGCCTCGTTATTACCAACATCGGCAAAATATGTTCATTAACGACTTTTCTAAAGGTTTGCAAAAATCAAATTTTACCAAACATCCGCTTAGTGATAACCCTCTGAAAGCGAGAATAGCTAGGTAAAATTCGGATAAATTTAAAGTAAAATCGGCAAAATTGATAATGGGTTTTTAATAGTAAAGCAGTTTTGTAATAACTGACTTACTGCAAAATTGATCTTGGCTAAAATGCTCGGTAGAAAAATACGTATGTATTTTTTCTGAGCGTTTTAACCGCAATCAAGTTTTGCCAATTTTAATCTGAGAACGTCCTAGCAGTCACATCAGCTAAAACAACAAACAAATCTCAAGTGATAGAAAAATATCTATACTTCCTGATTAAGAAGATTTAAAACTTCACATGAGAGACCCTTTAACTTGCAACAAGCAATCTATGCTTTTGATTTATATATAGTTTGTATATGTACATGTATCTACTGATAAATACGTGGACTTATGACTGTCCTGATAACTTGAACGCTCTAATAACTCGAACACTTTTGCTCGGTCCCTTGAAGTTTGAGTTATCCGAGTTTCACTGTAGTTGCCTGCCACTTGCCATTAGCCTGGCACATTGCCAATGGCTAATTTCAGTAAGCTAGTATCCGTATTGCTGAACTTACTAATAAGAGCTGTGAGAGCAAGCTTTAGTGACATTGCGTAATGTAACGCAGAGGCTACCGGTATTTTAACCCGAATAACGATTTATATTGCCCAATGAATCCAATGCATCTCGCGTAGCTTAATTGGTTAGGTTATCGCCTGGAGAATGTGAGGTTCCGAGATCAAATCTTCTACGATATTTGTCGTTTGGTCCAGCTATAGCTAAATACTAATAGCTATAGCTGGATCAAACGACAGATGACAAACTTTGAGAATTATATATACAGATAGAGGATAGATTAGCGGTTTTATATTGATAGCTAAAAGGTATGCCAAACATCAGCTCTTGGTGAGCCAGAAGATTAGAAAATTATTACATGAGTTCTCTGGAGTAAAAGACAAGATTCTATATAAGATTAGTAAAACAACCAGTCGTACGTAAATACTGTAGGTAGTGGGTTTGTACTAATTTCTTTGTTCTAACAAAAATTGGGTAGTGTTGCCATTTGTACTATTTGTGAAGCACTGCGTGACTGTGAGCCCTCATAAATTGATTTAAATTGTATGATCTGGACAGTAAAATTTATGCCGAGTGTTGCTCAAGTTTTTCATAAAAGAATACAAAATCATTCGTGATGTCGGTAGACCTTTACCGCATTTTCCATTTTTTTATTCCGACTGGTACTTTTTACTTCCGACACTGGTTGTGAATTTATATACTGGACTCACAGATTAGGATTTCTAGCTTTTCTTCGCTAGGTTGTCCTTGAAACCATTCTGACCTTAGATTAGTTCTTCAAATGGCCAATTACGTTCAAAACTTCACATTTAGATACAGTGGAACCTTGGTTCTCGCACATATCCGTTCCAGAAAGTTGTTCGAAAAGATCCAAAACAATTTTTCCCATTAGAATCAATCTATGTAAATTTTAATCCGTTTCAAGGCGAGAAAACAACTTCGGTAAAGTATTTTTTCAACACTTTACACCATAAACTGTACTGTATACTGCATACTATAAATAAAAAGGGGTAGATTTAGATCGTGTTTAATTTTAATAAAAGGTTTTCTAATTACGATGATGGTAAAAGAAAAAAAAGTAAACATTACATATGCTTTGCTCTTAAAACATCGAAAACATCAAAGGTTAAGATACAATAGCAAAAATTGCAGAAATTGATAATGAAACAGCAAAAAATGCAACAGATCAATTACATCAAAAATTGTAGGAAAAGGAAAATATGAACAGCAATGGCACATTTACTTCACATCTTTGAAGGAAAAACCTCCTCCAAAATAATTTAGGGTAACTCTACTGGAGGGGTTATCTTCCCAGCAAATCTCTTCAGTAGAGAAGACGTCGTCCCTGATGGTTCCTCCCTTTTTGTAAAGAATTTATGAAGTGTAAATTGCTTCTCTGTTTGTTAACGAATGTTTCCATGTTGTTTCTGGAGCTGATCCAATTCCAATGCACATGCTCCTGTTTGGTCGAGAACCAATTTATGTTCGAGATCCGAGACGAACAAATCTTAAAATCTTTAATCGAAAACCGAGTTGGTCGAGAACCGAAGCGTTCGAGAACGCTTTTTGCATAAACCTTTTTACTTGAAGTATATGACAGGATTGTTTCTTAAGACCCAGAATTCCATATTTTTTCCTGCTCTTTAGGCACACTCGTCCCCAGCTATTGTTAATTTAATTTCCTTCAGTCAGACTCCTCCTTATTCAATCTCACGCTGGAGCATTTTATCCGCGATCAGGTTTTGTTGATTTTAATCTTGAAACATCCTGGCAGTCAGATCATCTCAAACATATAAAAAAAATGGCAAATGATAGAAAAATACCGATACCGCTTGATAAAATCTACTAAATTTTTTTGTAAGCTCATCTTTAACTCGGTAACGGTATTAACACATTAATATTATTAATAATATGTAATAATATTAGTAATAATATCATATTATTATTCAATATTTTATTTATATTTATAGTCTGTTAATAAAACAGGTCTAAAACATTACACGAAGTATTCTATTTATTTTCTATTGACCGTTGTATGTGCGTTGTAATGATAGTGTATGCGCATTGATTGTATCCACAATATTTGTGCGTTGCAAGTGCCTTGTATGTGCGTTGCGCATGTGTTGTATGCGTGTTGTACCGACCTAAGATGCACTGTTACCTATAACTCATTCACTACCGCAAGCCGATGTATCGGCTCGTGTTATCTTCTCTTTTTGTCCGGAAGCCGATACATCGGCTTTTAAAAGTGCGTTAGTTTATTTATAATTACTCAGCTTTCACTTCAGATAGACCAATAAAATCTGGTGTCGACGAAAACATGCTTGTTGCTAATGATATAGACCAATCAACAGGCCTCTAACGAGCAGCTTCAATTTTACACTGATTTTCAAACAGAAAGTTCACCATAGAAAAAAACGTGGACGGAAAAAGAATACTGCGATCGCTTCCAGCTGTAGAAGCTTCTAAAATTCTCAACCATTGGGACTCCAGTAACTCTAGTGATTTTGACTTCTCTAGCAATGAATCTTGCTATGAAATAGCCCAGTGTAGTAATAGTAACAGCAGTACCAGTAGAAATGTTAGCAATAGGGGCGCTGCTTGAAGTAGTAGTTGTCGTAGTAGTTTTAACCGTTTTTAGATGAAGTTAATTTCAGATTTTTATCTATCTCCTAATAGAATATCTTCTCAAAAACCTGGTTTTTAAATTAAGTGGATATCTTTATTCTTTTCTCAAGTTATCAAAAATTAGTAACCTTATGTCAACATTTGTGTGAATAAGAAAAAAATTCGGTCAGAGCTAAAGATAAGTTCAGTAGTGAAAGAGTTAATGCTTCTGATTGATCTTTTTGATTTTTTTACTCACGGCAGCATTCAAAAGAATGTTGCCTTTTTCTTGTGATCTAACATACATAAAAGCTATTCCATATTGAATCAACGCTAGAGTCAAGTTACACTTTGTGTAAGCGACACCTGCAAGATCTTTTGTTTGGTTTTTATCGATGCCGTGGTCCGATTTATTGTCTGGAAGGTAGCATCCTTTGGGAATATGAGACACGATATATATACGATATGTATATAATCACACGATATATATAATCACACCAATACTCTATTGTATCAACAAACAACATACAAGAACACTATAAACGGTATCTGTATAGTTTGCAGCTGCCGAGGTTCTATGCACCGTATTCATAACTATGAGACCTGCTTCATGTATTAAAACTTGTAAGTTGGATCAAATATTCCATAACAATACGCTGTAGTTGTGGTTAATTCGTACTACAGCTCAAAAACTCACGTTGAGTCTTGAATAAGCACTGTTGATTGCTAAACATACTGCAAAACAAATGTGCTTGTATTATTTACAATTATATGTAAAAAAATTATTATAGATCTACAAATACATGTAAGAAATATTATTTACAATTATATGTAACAAATATTATAGATCTACAAATATATGTAAGAAATATTATTTACAATTATATGTAACAAATATTCTAGATCTACAAATATATGTAAGAAATATTATTTACAATTATATGTAACAAATATTCTAGATCTACAAATATATATAAGAAATATTAATTACCATTATATGTAACAAATATTCTAGATCCACAAATATATGTAAGAAATATTGTTTACAATTATATGTAACAAATATTTTATATCTACAAATATATGTAAGAAATATTATTTACAATTATATGTAACAAAAATTCTAGATCCACAAATATATGTAAGAAATATTATTTACAATTATATGTAACAAATATTTTATATCTACAAATATATGTAAGAAATATTATTTACAATTATATGGAACAAATATTCTAGATTTACAAATATATATAAGAAATATTATTTACAATTATATGTAACAAAAATTCTAGATCCACAAATATATGTAAGAAATATTATTTACAATTATATGTAACAAATATTTTATATCTACAAATATATGTAAGAAATATTATTTACAATTATATGTAACAAGTATTTTATATCTACAAATATATGTAAGAAATATTATTTACAATTATATGTAACAAGTATTTTATATCTACAAATATATGTAAGAAATATTATTTACAATTATATGGAACAAATATTCTAGATTTACAAATATATATAAGAAATATTATTTACAATTATATGGAACAAATATTCTAGATTTACAAATATATATAAGAAATATTATTTACAATTATATGTAACAAATAATCTAGATCCACAAATATATGTAAGAAATATTATTTACAACTATATGTAACAAATGTTCTAGATCTACAAATATATATAAGAAATATATATCTACAAATATATTTTGGAAAATATAAGTTGAGTACATGATAGTAAATGCAAATGTTTTGTGTCACTTGATCTTAGCAAAGGAAAGTTGTAGCATTGCAGACACAGGAGAGGGATAGGGCATACTGTACTGTTGGTAAAGGAGGTAGGAATGTACTGTTGGTAAAGGAGGTAGGAATGTACTGTTGGTAAAGGAGGTAGGAATGTACTGTTGGTAAAGGAGGTAGGAATGTACTGTTGTAAAGGAGGTAGGAATGTACTGTTGGTAAAGGAGGTAGGAATGTACTGTTGGTAAAGGAGGTAGGAATGTACTGTTGGTAAAGGAGGTAGGAATGTACTGTTGGTAAAGGAGGTAGGAATGTGCCCCATAACGTATCCAACTTGAACCACATGAATTTTAAATTAACCTAGCTTGATTATTTTGTGTTTTAATATTTTTTTTGTAAACTATAGGTATATTTTTAACTTACACTTACAGTACTCTGGTGCTTCGAGAAACCACATGTTGACATTAAGCTGTTTAGAAATTCATATTCAAGGCAAACTTAAAGGTTGGCTTGCAACAAACTTCACATTGCAGTTATTTGATATGAAAAGATTCACCATGTCTTACTCTGTTGTGTTGTAGGTGCAAAATGTGTGGGAATGTGATTACAAGCTCTTAAAAGCTAAAAAACGAACAGTTGATCGCAGCCACACGAGACCGTCGTAGTTGGATTCTCTTTCCAAAACGGCTCAAATGTGACGTAGTTGTTACAAGATGGTTTCTGTTTACACTTTCATGCAACCTCATTCGTCAAAATATTTTCACAAATATACTTCACGCACTCAATAAAACCATGTCTATTGTTCTTACATGTCTGTTTTATCGTCATTGTAATGCTGTCACTTTTAGCACTGATATCTTATAACTTACCGTAAAAATTCATTTAATTTTTTAACCTTACCTCGAAAGAGTACATATCATTGTCTGATAATCAAGACGAGCCTGTTGGTCACCTGTGATAATCGAAAAGTGCTGCAAAAATTATTTGCCAAGTATTGGGTCACATGATCAGATTACCACTTGATGACTTGACGATTTGATCAAGCCGAAACAAAACTGTAAAGTAACGAGCATCTATATTTGATACGGGGTCTACGGTAAAACCCGAAGTGTTTGTCATAAACTAGTGCTACGAGAAGTTTTATATTAAGCCTTTTATTGGCTTTTCAATTCACGTAAAACATCACGTGACAAAACAACAGCCAAATTTAATGACAACGTCAGAGAAATAAACTGATTGCAATCTACGTCTTTTCATTTTTGAGCTTTTAAGAGCTTGTAATCACATTTCCACATATTTGGCACTTACAACACAACAGAGTAAGACATGGTGAACCTTTTGATACCAAATAACTGTAATGTGAATGTTGTTGCAAGTCAACCTTTAAATAACAGTTTTGCTGTAGGGCGATTATTCATTTGAAGATTTTGGGTATTTCTCTATTAAAATGCAATATAATATATCATGATGGCATCAATACAACTGCTGGTGGTCTAAAAATTTGTAAAAACTAGCGAGCAGTGATTAAGTCTAAAATGTCATCTACTGATCTGCTGAGCCATAAGATCATATTGAACATGGTACTGGTCGGTTTGATGGGCACAAGTTCTTATGCTCTGTAGACACGAGACTCTTGATGCAAGGAATCAGGTGTGGCTACTTTAAAGGAAGTAACTCTTGTGTATCTGTGATATGGTGAAGCGTGTAACACATGAGGTGTAAACGCTTGTCAACTTTTGGGTTGTTGTCTTTTTTGAGTTTAGATGCAGAAATACATACATGGAATTGGATCGAAATTCTTACAATGTCGCAGCTATTAACATTTGCCGAGCGTTTTCATGTGAGATTAACATACCGAGCTCTTTTCCGTTCGTGGTCGTATGTTATTGCACAAAAAGTAGGTTTACATTTTAGTCAGGCTCCACCCTGTTTGCCAGATCAAAACACAAAAAGCTGTAATGATCAACTTTTTTGTCACACAAAATTTTGAATTTCAAGCTCGTGAGTTCGGGCCTGTAGGTGTGTCCAGGCCTTTACTGTTTTTGCATCCTATTAAAATGTCTCTGAATCCACACCATCTGACTTCACTGTTACCAAGATTTCCAAGATGCATAAGGATCCACATTATATGTTGTGCAAACAAGCTTCCCTTTAATTTTTACTATTACTTTTGGTTCCATATTGAATTGTATTGACCAATCCTGAAGCGAAACAACTTGCATCAACTATTGTCAGAGTTTTATTACATGATCAGAGTACAAAGGTTGTGTCTCCACGTAGCCTATCAAAACCTGTTTTTATATTGACGCTAAGTGTATATTTTCAAGTGAAAGGCAGTGTGCAAGGCTGAGACCATTTTGATATGTCATAAATCATTATCCATGTGATTTAGATGGTACCCATTTATAATTTAATCTAAAAGTACTAAACTTTAATCTTTTTCACCTGCAAAACTGCAATCTGTTATTTTGGAGCGAACCCTTGACACAGGCTCTGGGAGAGTTGACATCAGACTATGTGGCACATCTGGCAGCGCAAAATCAGTGGCCTCGTATAAATGTTAGACATGTTCTTATTTTTATTATAAATGTTAGACGTGTTCTTGTTCTTATTATAAATGTTAGACTTCTTCGTATTTTTATTATAAATGTCAGACATGTTCTTATTCTTATTATAAATGTTAGACATGTTCTTATTCTTATTATAAATGTTAGATTTGTTCTTATTCATATTATAAATGTTAGACGTGTTCTTATTCTTATTATAAATGTTAGACTTGTTCTTATTCTTATTATAAATGTTAGACGTGTTCTTATTCTTATTATAAATGTTAGACTTGTTCTTATTCTTATTATAAATGTTAGACATGTTCTTATTCATATTATAAATGTTAGACGTGTTCTTATTCTTATTATAAATGTTAGACGTGTTCTTATTCTTATTATAAATGTTAGACGCGTTCTTATTCTTATTATAAATGTTAGGCGTGTTGTTATTCTTATTATAAATGTTAGATGTGTTCTTATTCTTATTATAAATGTTAGACATGTTCTTATTCTTATTATAAATGTTAGACTTCTTCTTATTCATATTATAAATGTTAGACATGTTCTTATTCTTATTATAAATGTTAGACGTGTTCTTATTCTTATTATAAATGTTAGACGTGTTGTTATTCTTATTATAAATGTTAGATGTGTTCTTATTCTTATTATAAATGTTAGACATGTTCTTATTCTTATTATAAATGTTAGACTTCTTCTTATTCATATTATAAATGTTAGACATGTTCTTATTCTTATTATAAATGTTAGACGTGTTCTTATTCTTATTATAAATGTTAGACATGTTCTTATTCTTATTATAAATGTTAGACATGTTCTTATTCTTATTATAAATGTTAGACTTCTTCTTATTCTTATTATAAATGTTAGAGGTTTTCTTATTCTTACTATAAATGTTAGACATGTTCTTATTCTTATTGTAAATGTTAGACGTGTTCTTATTCTTATTATAAATGTTAGACACAATCAGACACTCTTTAAATTGTTTTCAGCTGATATAAACTATCTCAAGTTTAGCTATTTGCTAGATTTGTTGTCTTTTGACTGTAATTACAAAGGAGAATGACCCATGGTTATCTCTAAATGGGCCTTATAACATAAGGAGCAATGGAGAGCACCCATTTTATTTTTTCTCGTAGAACACCAATTCTGGCGTTATCAGATGGTTGACCCACTCCAGCAGTAGTCGAAAAATATTTTCTTCTCAGCTGACAAAGTAGGGTGTATCCCAACCCACCCTCCTCCCCAGCCTTTCAGTGAACCATGTAACAATGGTATAGGAGCAAAAGCATTTTTGAAAGAAGACAGCTTGTAACCACAGCGATTTGTTATTCAGCCAGTGGCTATACATCCTTTCTATGCTAATATTTCTTTGCCAATGTATAAAACCAGAGCTTATCAGCAGAGCCTCTCCGGCTTCTTAGACAGAATGTCACCTTTATCCGGCTTACGGAATCTTTTAAGACCTGAGCTGTTTCGATAATTCTTGATGGTTCTGCCATTTGGACCAAAAGCATAATCCAGATTGTTCTCTGGGAAGATAGTGACTGCGCTCTCTGTCTCGCACTCACTGTACACATTTACTGTTGCTACATGGCGAACCAAAATATCAGGTCTTAGACGATTCACAAAATTAGCCGAAGTTTACATGTGGGGCTACATGATTAACTGGAGTTGTCATTGAGTTGAGATTCGTGTCCATTCATCCGAAGCTATGCTTAGAGGTTAGGAAATAAAGATTACTTTTATTGGGATTTGAACTTGTGACTTTTGACTCATTAGACCCCCCCCCCCTCTATCACTTCTGCCAATCAACCACTTCTCACATTTTAGTAAAATTGTACAGTTAGTTAATACTCATGACGATCTCTCATGGGGCACTGAACTGCAAGTCAACTAGTTAGTAATAAAACTATCACACATATGAACCCTGTATGTTATGGTTTATTACACTAGAATGATATCTATATGAAAACAATATTTCTACTTCCACCATTTGTGACACACTGAACAACCATGAACTCTCAAATTGTTTAAAAAGTTGAAGTTTTGTGCTGAACCTGATGGTGAGTTTATGTCCGGTTGTTGCCTACATATTCATCAATGGAAATGTCATTTTGGCTGTAGTTAAATGAACAGGTTTTTACTACGTTATTCAAATTTTTCATTCCGACTTTCAACTGCGCTCTGCGCTATGCACGAATTAGCATATGCTACTCCTAGATTGAACAAGATTTTTACCATTTTGTGAGAATAAAATGATGTTAAGTTTTGATTCGCTGTTTTAAAGAGGTGATTCAAAATGTGAATTTTGTTGCAAGTCAACCTTTAAACTGATTAAAATGTTCAACTTTTTGTTTGAGTATGACGGTAAAATGTGAAGTGCTGCATATGTATTCTAAAAAGGATAGAATTTTGCTAAGTTCCATGAACTACTCTGTGATGAGTTTCTTGATTTTTCATTACAAAATTATATCAATCACGCAAACACAAACTAATTACAAACACGATAAATTTTCACCGAAGTTGGTGGATGGCAAAGTATGGGCATGGTAATGTTGGTGTTGCCAACAAACAAATGTGTCGTGGTCACAGAAACCATGGTTAAGTCGCAAATCACGAAGTTGAGTTATTCGACTTTGAAGTTGCACCAACTGAATTTATAATATTGGTAACGATTTTTGTAACACGTGCATCTGGACCAATCAAAGAGTGATCTTTCTGAATCTGAAGTCAGTTTAACCAATAGAAGTCTTCAACCCTCGGAAAACCCTCTTAAAACCGTTGCTAAGCTAAACAGGAAGTACTGAAAAATGGCGTCCGATAAATATAATCGTTTCTTTTTTGCCGATTTTAAAGATAACTCTGACATTTTGGACCCTTATAATCAGTACTTTGGTGTTCCAACTGATGTCAAAAGCAGTAAAAGTAAAGGGAATTACGATGATAATTTCCTAACAATTCTTAAAAGATTATTACATTATTTAATCATAAGAATAATTATTCGATTTTATAGGATTTTTATCAGATTTACTTATAAGAATAATTATTCGAATTTCCAAGATCGAAGTATATAGTGACCGATAGTGTGCAATATGTTACTGTTGTTACTTTTTTAAAGATTTTGCTCATGATTTGGCTGTGCCCGATATCGCGGTACGGCCAAGCCGTTTTAAATATCTACAAAAGTAAGTAATACATTTTCTTATAAATATACAGCTATTTCTGGGACAACCAGCTAAAATCTGTTTATATTTTTGAATTCAGCATAATTCTTTGAATAGAAACACAAAAATCTAGATGAATATCACAACCTCTTGATATTGGTTGCTATGACGTTTTGAAATGTAAACAAAATTGGGCATTGGTTTTCGTTTCTCAAACTTTAACACCAGTTTTCTCGGAACTATGTTTTCGCACAAATGGTAAACGCGCATTCAGTTTATTGACCAAAAATTCTGCTGTAATTAAGCTAGAATCAAAAATTTTTTTGCAAAATAACTGTGAGAATTTTCTCTTTCTGCTAATGTAGATAACTCCAAATCTTACAATCCCGACTTAACCATGGTTTCTGGGATCATGACCCAAATGGTGCAACAAGGCAAAATCCTATTCTACGTGAAAAAAATAATATAGTTTTCATTCTTCATGATATGGCATTTGTGAAAATCTCTCCACATCAAGAATGGTCTCAAATTTTTTTTTTAAATTGTGCAATTATGTTATTATAAAAGTATCAACTTCCTCTATCTCATTACCTAGGACACTTATGCCTTCGCCTCATCTACCTTTCGCGTTTTCGTGGAGTCATTCTCTCGCGAAAGTTTCATGAGCGAAACTAAACTATCGTAACGAACGAGCGAAAACGCGGAATTAAATAGCTTTGTTCATTGATAGTCCAAGAAATAAATGGCAGCAAGCGATCAAATTGCATCATCGATCTCACCCACACCATTCTACCTGCGGTTTACAATTACAAAATAGTCCCAAATTGAAATTTTTTTTCTTACCAGTGAACTAGACCTGCGGAATCTAATTATGTTTGTTCCACTGCATTTATTTTCACATCGCTATATTTTCGCACTCATCAGAGCTGCGAAATTAAGTTGCAGCAAAATTTTACTCTGTGTGCTACTCACGAAACTAAATACTAGCGAAATATAAGTGTCCTAGTGTCCTAAGTCTCAACTTCCTCTATCTCATTACTCCATCTTACTTTGTTCTATGTTCTAGTTTTATGGTTGAGTTTTCTTACAAAATAATAATAAATTGAAATAAAACTACTTAAATATGAACTTACACCAAATTTCAGTAGAATTTATCAGAAAGTATCGGTATTTTTATATCATTTGCGATTGTTTTTGATGTTTGAGGTGATATGACTGTCAGGATGTTTTAAGTTTAAATTCTATAAAACTTGATCGCGGTAAAACGCTCAGAAGTGAGATTACGATGCGATTATGATATCTATAGCTGTAAAGAAACTGACAAAATAGAGACGCATAGCTCTGCAACATGAACACAATAGTCGGTATCAACTATCGCAACGATTATAATTAGTGACGTCATTTCTCACATTGTTTTCTGAGCCTTTGAACTAAGTCTAGCCTTTGATTAAGTTTTGTTGATTTTACTCTTGAAACATCCTGGCAGTAAAGCCTGGTTCCCAAAAACGTCGCAAAGCACCGGCGACAGCACCGCATACTATTAGCGGTAAAATGGGAACCTACACGCCGGTAACTGCCGGCGGCAACGCAATAGTTTAGCGCTGTTCAAATTTCGCAAAAGGCTGCGGGCAAAACTTTCCCGAAATGCACTGTACGGGTGAAGGTCACCGTTATAGAAGCGGCATGGCAAGCGAACATTTTATTTGATTACGCAATTATGTTTAGCGATGCAGTTTATATGTGAACAGATGCCGCCGAGCCAAACGTCGCAAACATTTTGCTGCACAAGTTACCGCCAGAGTCCCTCAATCGATATGGGAATCAGGCTTTAGATAACCTCAAAGTTTCAAACATTAGAAATAATCGTAAATGATAGAAAAATTCTGATAGATTTTAATCAAATCTACTAAAATTTTGGGTAAGTTCTTCTTTAAGGTTAAATATTTGTAAATAATATCTTTCTTTTTATCTTGACTGCCATAATCCATGTACTTGTGTTCCTCAGGGTAAGCTGACGAAAGTGAGTTACTATTGAGCTAGCAGACGCAATTATGCGCTTTACAGAATTTTAATATATATGGAATTATTCTATTGATGAATGAATACTCATCCTCCACAATACCTTTTATCGCAAACCCAACATTTCGTGTGATAAATGTATAACAAAGCAGTTATAGGATCGTTATACCCGCAAAGGAAAGGTTAAAATGTAAGAGTTCAGTTTAACATAACATTAGGTCACTAAGCTGCTAGTCAACAAATTAAGGTAAAATAATTTCGCAAACCTTCAATCTTTACTTTAATGCGAGCTGTGTCCGCCGTCTGTCTGTCCGTCGCTACATTAAGAACGTTAGAAAAAGGATGGTACCGCATGGCAATTGAACCCCAATAATCATATTCTCAGCCAAGGACGCCACCATCTGCACCACTCGACCACCTTTGCACATTAAAAAATAATTGTATACATAGTTATTACACATGACGACCTCATAGTTATTACACATGACGATCTCTTCCACATCTAAGAATAGTTGTATACATAGTTATTACACATTACGATCTCATAGTTATCACACATGACGATCTCTTCCACATCTATGAATAATTGTGTACATAGTTATTACACATGAAGATCTCACACAGCACACAAGACTACCGGTGTACTAGTATTGAAATAATTGACTAATTGTAACAGTTTTGGGAAAGATAACTCTGCTATGCACAAAAGCAACTCCTTGCATCATGAGTTTATAATAACATCAGTCCTTCACGAGTGCAATTTCATTAAAGCCTTGATACAGCATGGTTGAGATATGACAATATGAAGAAGGCATTTGCTTGCTGTAAGTAACTTGAATCCTCCACTCTCTGGCCTGGTCTAATGCTAGGACTACATGGAGTTTGTCCTTTCAATATGGAATCAGGTCAAGTTTAATGATCTGTTATTTAAAATTATAGCACTTTCACAGCGTGATATCCTTTTACTCTTGATAAATGAGCACCTGCTAAAATTTATGGCGTTCAAGTAGACTAGCTGAGATGTGAGAACAGGTTTTGTAAGTTTCTGCATTTTTAATGACCGAGTATTTAGTATTGAAGAACTCGTTTCAGTCAACCTAGATTTTCGATTCAGCCATGGCCTTTCAAATCGAAGCACACTTTTATGCTATCACTCGCTATTGATGTCAATTTTCGCTGCTCACAGTCACGGAATTATCCGGAGCAAACCGTAGAGGCCTAAGTTGACGCATCTAATTGAATCCTGCTCTCCTTAGTAACTAACAGCAGCTGCTGGTTTGTGTTGAAATAGGAAGAGGCACTGGCAGTTCTTTGTCATTTGGGTAGAGCATTGTTGGGTAGCTGAAAGCTATTTCTGGTAATTTATTCCTGAGTAGATGAGAGCTGATGTGGGTCTGTATTGGGAAGTCCTTTGTCTTGCAGTATTAGAGATGCAAAAAGGTGGTCGTTATACATGCAAATCAATATTAGATGTTCAACCGCTATCATCGCCTACAGTAACATATTTTAGGATTTGGAAATAACTTCTGCATCATTAAAAGTGGTTTCTAAAATTGCTTTTTAGAATTTAAGACTTTTATGGGATGGTTATCTTTCAGTGTCAGCTGTGAAACACACAAGGAAGTCATACGAAAATGGCAGTCTCATTACAATAATACACAGTCAATGATATGCTGTTGTTTCTTGGAAACCTCAGTCCTTGTAAATGGCATCCATAAACTGCTTGTATATTTTAACTGTTTATTTTGGCTATTTTCTCTTGTGACTTGTTATAGAAACACCAACATATACACTATATTTCCATAACTCGCATGATGCGCAAATTTGAGTCCATCCGCAAGTTAACAGCATCGTGGAAATGGCTTAAATCTGCAAGCGAAGCGAGTTTTGCGGTTCGCAAAATTTTATCGGATCCATCATGTTTTCGACAAATAGAAACGGCACTTGCAAATGATGCGCATTAAAATACCACGCGAGCTATTCAATTTTAAATATTTTAATACTTCATTGTCTTTTCTCAATCGAGTTTCACGTGTTTATTAACTTATAAGCGCGTACAATTTCTTACCTTCTTTCAACAAGGTGCCGAAGAGTCAATCCGTATCATACAAATGTCTATAGAAACACTTAATTCGCACGGTAACACAACTCCAAATCCAACTCCAAATCCGCAGGATGTCAATGCGTGTCATACTGTCATGGAAACATAGTGATGCTATATAGACTAACTTGTTGAAATGCCAGTGGCGTACATCTGGTCAAAATTTTGTGAAATTTGTCAAGATATCCAGATGTAAACAGAGCTAACAGAAGAATATGGCATAAATCATAACAATTTCACAAAACCTGAATTAGATGAACTAGCTAGTTTTATCGTCAGTTACAATAATAGAGATTCACAGCTGGCATCTACATGTAGTTTAATTTATGTATTTGGTTACAGGATTTGAGTTTTGGCGTCTGCACATGATTGTGTTGGTTGTTTTCTGTTTTTGCAGTACTACAACGTAGTAAACTAATGCTCCAATTCTATGATGCTGCAGTTAACTCTAGTTTTAGCCTGTGATACCTATATTTGGAAAGAGAAATGTTAAAGATTGACTTGCAATAAAATTCACATTACAGTTATTTGGTATCAAAAGATTCACCATGTCTTACTCTGTTGTGTTAAAGGTGCCAAATATGTGGAAATGTGATTAAAAGGTCTTAAAAGCTCAAAAACGAAAAGCCGCCGTAGATTGTAATCTCTTTATTTTGATGACGTAGCCATGAAATTTGGTTATTGTCTTGTCACATGATGTTCTCATGTGAATTGAAAGGCCAATAAAAAGCTCAATATAAAACTTATAGTAGCACTAGTTTATGACAAACACTTCGGGTTTTACCGAAGACCCCGTATCAAATATAGATGCTCGCTACTTTACAGTTTTGTTTCGGTTTGGTCTAATCGGCAAGTCATAATCTGATCTTGTGACCCAATACTTCGCAAATAATTTCTGCAGCAATTTTCGATTATCACAAGTGACCAACAGGCTCGTCATGATTATCAGACAATAATATGTACTCCTTCAAAGTAAGGCTAAAAAATTAAATGAATTTTTATGGTAAGTTATAAGATATCACTGCTAAAAGTGATAGCATTACGATGACGATAAAACAGACACGTAAGAACAATAGACATGGTTTTATTGAATGCGTGAAGTATATTTGTGAAAATATTTCGACGAATAGGGTTGCATAAAAGTGTAAACAGAAACCATCTCTCACAACTACATAACATTTGAGCCATTTTGGAAAGAGAATCCAAACTACGGCGGTCTCGTGTGGCTGCGATTTTCTGTTCGTTTTTTAGCTTTTAAGAGCTTGTAATCACCTTTCCACATGTTTTGCGCCTACAACACAACAGAGTAAGACATGGTGAATCTTTTCATATCAAATAACTGTAATGTGAATTTTGTTGCAAGTCAACCTTTAAGCCTTGTATAGCGAACTTGTTACAGTAGAGGTGTTTTACTAAATGTACAGTCAGGATTCCTTCATTTCTGCTTTCAATCAATCTATTTATCTTATCTGTTAAGTATGACAGCATGATATTGTCAAGGCTGATATTGCCATAAAATTTATGTAAGTGTAATTATTTACGATTTAAACTTCCTCCTCACACACAATACATCTTGTGCAAATCTGCAACTGTCTCTGTCTTGTGTTATATCACTGATTTGCTTACATTGTCGGTGTCAGTTTTACTCAAATTCACCCTTGAAATTTTATACTATATGTACTTGGTAAAATATGTCCTGTTTTAAAATGTAGTCCATCATGTAAAGAGATATTATAGTGTTTGTTCTAGAGAGTTCCTTAAAAATTGCATTTAGCCTTAGCTGCTACTTAAAATAGAAATGTTATAAGGTTCGCACTATGAACAGAACTCTGCATTGATATAGGAGAAACCAGTACAAGACGGGTGCTGAAGTGTGAATTATCATTAAATTTTTACACCCTCTCCCCTTATATAGACCAGTTATATTATATTCTTATAAGGGAAGTATCATGCATTCTTTGTTGTGGCACTAGTTAGAAGTTTGTTACATAGTGCAAGCCACACTTAAATTCTAAGCAAGATATTTGAATGATAAAGAGCTATTTTTACCCTAAAAGCTAGTCATTGCAGGTCAAGATACGGGCTTGCACATTTTTTATTTCAGGGCTGTGGTGTCATTGTTGTTACTATTTTTTTGTTTGCTAAAAATCTTGATTTTCTATCAAGACTACAAAAGAAAAATGGCAAGCGAATGTCAAAACACCGCCATACAATCAAAGAACAACAGTGCTTGCCTGTTTCTTTTCTCACAGTAGTGGTTTACCTTATCTATCGTGTATCAAATGCCTGGAATATTTCTAGAGTGGTTCCAAAAAAAATTCTTTTTTTTTTAATCTGTACTAAGGCGTTCCATGTAACAATCATAGTAGTGTTAAACATGTTTATTTTACATGTACCGTACTTTTCGGACTATAAACCACACCCCTAATATAAGCCGCATCTGCTTTATTTTCCAAAAAATGATAATAAAACAACACATAAGCCGCACCTTTGTATAGGCCGCAGAACTCAGGATGGTGCTTTGTAACGCGGCAGCAACTTTGCTGTTTAAAACCGAACAGTGCCTAACGGCACTGTTCCGTATTAACCGACGCTTTTTTATTTTGTGTCTAACGGAACAGTACCGACTGTACCGTTAGGCATTGTTTCGTATTTTCTTTCATCGCTAAAAGCGCACTAACCGTAGATCATGGTTAATGCGCCCTAGCGGTCAAAGTAAAAGCCACAGAATAGCCGCACCCTTATATAAGTCGCATGGCTCAAATCGTCAGAAAAAAGTAGCGGCTAATAGTCCGAAAAGTACGGTAGTTATGTAACAAGTAAGTGTTGAGAGGGTATTCAGTCGGTCAGATACAAACAACTACTTGCTTAAAGGTTAACTGACAGCATTTTAGAATTATATCTATTTATAAACCAATATAATCTTCATATTTCATTTACAGCAGCGATTTTTGCATTACAAGAACAGAAAGCAAGTTTTGGAGACAAAGATACGTGTGATGTAAGCTTCAAGTTGTGACATGAGGTGGTCATTTTTTCTACAAAACTCACGAATTACGATGTCAATGCCAACAATTAGTCAATGCTTTAACGGAAAACAAAAGCACTTCAGCTGGGCACCCATCTTATACATTTTACCAATCTAGTCACCACACTAGGTTGTTATGGTTACACAATATGGCAGATAATTATAATGCAAGATTCCACAGCTGCTGAATAACTTTGCAGCGTATTTATGTTTCGTGTTGACTTCTGACTAGTGGCTTATACCGATCGACTTGTGCGTACAGCGTGCAGAGTGCATTAACTGCAAATTCTTTCTTAACACAAATAAAAATTTAAAAAAAATGTTTGTACAAATGAGCCATTCCCGAGATTAATCTTTTTAAAACCTATCAGCGCATTTTTTTGCTCTCATGAATAAGGATGTGAACAGATAATCTTTAGATAACCTAGTTAAAAGAACTATCGATATCAATTAATAACATAGCATCGCAGCTGTTTCTGGTTGATACATTGCAAAAATCACAAATTTTTCTGACCATTTTCACAACCTTAAAATGTGGATAAAACCTGGTATTTGGTCAAAATGACACCAAAGCATTATTGAACTCTCAATCTGGAAGGTTATCTGCTGCTAATGCAATAAAAAGTTATTGCTGTCACCTTTAACATCACATTGAGCCGAAGTGCACTAAACCTGCTATAGCTAGTCAATTAAAAATTGTCAATTAGCCAAAAATAGTCAATTATATATATTCAAGTATTATATATAATATTCAAGTATGATATTAGTCAAAACAAGTTAAAGTCAAGTCACTGAGTATGAGTTAAGTATGACCAGTGTAAAGCTCTGTTACTAACAAAGTAACATACAGTCAAACATGGATAACTCGAACTTCAAGGGACCGAGCAAAAGTGTTCGAATTATCAGAGCGTTCAAGTTATCAGAGCACTGTCATAAGTCCATATATTTACTTATTTATTAGTAGATACATGTACATATACAAACTATAATATAAATCAAAAGCACAAATGGCTTGTTTCAAATTAAATGCTTCTAATGTAAAGTTTAAAACGTTTTCATGAAAAAGTATAGAGATTTTTCTATCACTTGAGATTGGTTTGTTGTTTGAGGTGATGTTATTGCCAGGACGTTTTTCAGATTGACATTGGCAAAACTTGATCGTTGTTGAAATGCTCAAAAGAAAAGACATTTTTTTCTTTTGGGGTTTTACCCACGATCAATTTTGCCGTTTTTTCTTGAAGTTTATGCAGATTACCTTACTTTACCTGGGATTCGTTAAGAGCAACACTCCGAGGCAGTTCAATTAGAAGTTTTACGAGGTTTTACGGTACATTCTATATCACTCACGCTTTTTTAATAGATACTTATTGAATGTACACACGTATTCTGTGTTTAGGTCAAACGATGAATAGTTTTTTGTAGCTCAGACAACGTATTACAACAATTTTAAGACGTTTTAAACATTCAACATTCCGACGTTGATTCAACACGGAATCAACGTCGGAAAACTATTCATCACGGGCTAGCCGGGTCACGCACTCAAGGATTTTCGCCACGCACATACAAAACAACATGCGATTTTTGTTTTGTATGTGTGTGGCGAAAATCCTTGCGCGCGTGACCTGGCTAGCTCGTGCTATTCATCGTATCGCAGTATAAATCAAATTTCACCAAACTTTTAGAAAAGTCGTTGACAAAAATATTTTGCCGATGGTGGTAATAACGACGCTTATGAATTACGAAAAGATGAAGTTTACCTCTATGGCTTTGAATAAAGTGATTTTCTAAAGCGATAACAACCGTTTCGGTAGCCGTTGGGCAAAAAAACAGTTCGAATTAACAGTGTTGAGTTCGAGTTATCTATAGCAATTTATCATTACGTGGGAACGGACCAAAGGAAATGTTCGAATTAACCATGTGTTCGAGCTATCCGTGGACAAGTTATCCATGTTTGACTGTATATTGCTGTTTTAATATTTCCAAACAAAAGAATGGCTGCTGGTTGTGCACCTATAGGAATTCAGCTTCTAATTTACCAATCTCTAATTCAGATTTTTATGGCGTTAGCTTATTATGAGATAGTTTTTATTATGGCACAGTAAATATATATATAAAGTATTTAGTGGTTTTTATTTAAACCGCTGGGAGCCAAAAGTTCACCAGTTTCTTTGTCAACAAACCTCAGCAGTTGCCAAAACAACTAAAATTGCATAAAAAGCAAGCAAATGTTTGTCACTTGTTTGTTATTAATTATTTCATTGTTGATTGTTTACATTAGAATTTGGAACATCCTAGTCCATGTTATCTAGAGTTTGGCAGGCAGTATAATGGCCCCTTTAACCCGTTGCACAATTTCTAACTAAGACTATTGTCCCACAATAGCTTCATTCAAGGATTAGGTTTGCGTAATAACCCATCACTGAGCTGTTCAATACAGCATCAAGACACTGGATGTGTGAATCCTCGTATTTAGTTACATGTTTTTGTTATTTTCAAGTTCATGCGTGATTAGGCAGAAGATAAGATATGTCATTTTATTTTTTGTAGCTTGAGACCATCAACTGGAAACTCAGTCTACAAATTGCTCAGAAATCTAAAGCGAAGCAGAAAACGCCGCGAGCCATTTTCGAGCTCGGCGTCAAGGACACAAGCACTCAGGTACTAGCTAGTAATATCTATAAGGTGAAAGCACACTGGAGGGTTGCTGTACAAATGGCAGCAGACATCAAATTCATTTGCTGTCAGCAGTCGTTCATATTGTCACCTATTACGTTGTCATGATTGATTCAATGGTTGGATTTCACTGCAGAAAATATTATTGACAAACTGGCTTAAGAGCACAAGGCAAATTATAATAACGACAATGTTATTAATTATAATAACAGCTGCCTTACATCTAGCAATATAAGGCAGCTCAAATTATAAATTGTCCAGAAAGTAGAACATTATTTTATTAGTTATTGACTTCAGAACCGAAATATATGTAAATATGTAAACGTGTTGATGAGAGATTCTTTGTCACTACTGGGCATTGCTGTCTCTGCTAGTTGGTAGTAGCTCTAGGATTTCCCAACGTAGTTTATTTCACCTCCAGTGTGCTTTGACCTGTTGATTTGTGAGTCTGTAGGTTTCCATTTCATACGTTTTCAAGTTACTCGGTCATGTCCTTTTTCCTAAATCTCAGTCTACATGCTGACGGAACAACCTTCATCTTGTAGCAGCAAATAACGATTGTAACAAATACTTCGCCAAAAAATAAAGTAGCATAAAAGCGTGACACTGTAACTGGGGTTAGCTTGAGGACCAATGCGATAGCCCAACCTGAAAAAAGGTGAAAATTTAAATGCTACAGAATCAGCTTTCATTGGCTGACCACGCTTAGAGATAATCTCACATAAGCTCATCGTAATGCAAGATAATTAATCATCAGATAATAGCAGATACCAATTATTTATTTTTATTAATTTAGCTACTAGATTTGCTATAGAATATTTTTATTGTAATCAGAAAAACCAAGACGAGATTGTGGCACCCAATTAACCACATAGCTAATCACCGCTATAGCTGGTTTATTCTTTATATTCGTCCTATTATTAGTAGTGTAAAACATATCTGTCATTTCTTAGTTTTTATCCTACAATTTTAACAGCTCCGCTATGAAATAAGATATCTGAATGTTGCATGTATACAGTATCAGATGTTATACAGTACAATATGTTGTACAGTACATGGTACAGTACAACGAACTTACCTTTAACAATATTAGCTGACTTTAACCGCACCAGCTGAAGTAGTCTTTCAGGCATAATTAAATATGCTGTATCAGATACTTATGTTCAAAAATAGCAGCCAGCTTTGTTGACTACATAATTATATTATTGCTTTATTGACAATAATTTCATTTCAAACAGAAGGGTTCTCCAAATTATGCCATATAAGAATCATAAGGGCAACAGTTAGTCAATCAAATCATATAAACGGTTTGGCATATAGCATTTAAAAGCCCTTTCCTCTACTAAAAGATATGTTGATAATACTGGATTATTTAATTTTTGTAAACATTTCAACTCAAATTTTGTGAGAAACCTTAATAAAGCTAGGAGGAAGACTTTTTTTGGAAAGCAACGGCTCCATTTGAAAGACTCTCTTTTTTGAACTTGTTTCTTTTATGGTAGCATAAAGGGGCTCTCAGCCCTTCACTGTTTCTAATAACAACTGCTCTATCTGTCTTTGATAGGGGTTTTAGAGGTAAAGTGACAAAAGGTTTTTGCAATAGTAAGGCCATAGGTGTGGTTGTCGTGGTAATGCTAAGGAAATTGTTACCCTGGTACATTACGGAGTTTGATTAGCTCTACCTTCTCACCTAAAAGGAACTCTAATGGTTTCCTTAACATATCTCAAAGGTGTCATTATTTTATCTCTTCCTCCTGCCTGCAATACATTAGCAGTTAGAAAGTATCCAACGAGGGAATAGATGTTACTAACTCCTTTAGTAGTCATGATATGATATACTAGCTCATGGAGGCTTTCAAGATAAACTTATACAAGTTTTAGTTCATTTTATCAGAAATTATCAGCATTTTTCTATCATTTGTGGTTGTTTTTTATGTTTGAGGTGATCTGATTGCCAGGATGCTTCAAGATTAAAATCAATGAAACTTGATTGCGGTTATAAAGCTCAGATCACGCCGAAGTGAGATTCTGACGTCTGTAGTTGGAAAGAGACCAACAGAATAGAAACACGTAACACTGCAACTTGATAGTTGATATCAATTATCGCAATGATAACAGCTAGTGACGTCATTTCACACGTGTTTCTCTCTGAGCGTTTTAATCGCGATCAAGTTTTATTGATTTTAATCTTGAAACATCCTGGCAATCAGATTACCTCAAACATCAAAACAATTGCTGATAATAGAAAAATACTGATACCTTCTGATAAAATCTACTAAAACATTGTGTAAATTCATTTTTAATAGTGAGCATTTAGAAATGACATTCCTTTTAAAAAGCTTTTTTATCTCAATTAAAGAACTGGAAGATGATGTCCTGATGCTTGTCAGCGTTTTGGCATGACGTGGTTAACATAATCGCTTTTCCATAAAAACTAGGTTCATAAAGCTCACTCTCAGGCTTGAAAATCCACTGATGTGTATGTCCTGGATATTTTCGTGAATATTGTTAAATGCTTAAGCCTTGCAGTCCTTCAGTTTGGCTGCAAATAGATGTCACGTTTTTTCATTTCTGTCTGCATATGTACTCATGCTGGATATCAATTTGTGTTCATCTTTGTTCTGATGTGTGATTACTATGTCATGTCTAGCATCTCATACTTTGCCAAAATTGTTAAACGATGTTGACTTTGGAAGTATCCAATGGAACCCTGTTATCAAATTGGCCCGGAGTGCGCTGATGATGCAGAGTGTGGCTTGATAACGGCGATATAAACTGATATGTTGGTTTATCACTGCGGTCAAGAAGGCTTAAGCATGCAGTCGCTTCTCACAGGGTGATGTTGTTCCCAAGTTTCACGAGTGCAGGGGGAGGACTTCAGTTGGCTAGTAGCCATATTTTTTGGTGACCAATTCTTTATGTTTATATTTGAATACTATTTTAGTTTTAAAAGAACAGTCGAACCTCATACAAACTATACAGAGTTTATTTATTCCCAACGGTTTTCCACATATTAAAACCATCACATGTTTGAGCAGATACAATGTATGAGGGTCAGTCAATAAGTAGTGGGAATATTGTCATAGTTTTAATTCTTTTTATGAATAGGAGTTGTCAACACATTCCCATAAATTCATTTTAGCAATTAAACTTTTTCATATTATTTATATTCAAAATGTCCGCCAAGCTGAAAATGCACTCACTCATAGAGCAAAAAGCTGTTATGAGATTTTTTAATGCTGAAGCTGCAAAAGCAAGTGTTATACACAGTAGAATGAAAGAACAGTATGGAGAAGTTGTATGCCACAACAAGCTGCTATAGTCAATGAATTGAAGAATGGATGAGAAGACATACCTGATGAGCCAAGAAGTGGTAAACCAGCGGATGTTTTAACTCCACCCACAGTAGCTGAGGTGGAAAAGCTGACTAAATCTGATAGAAGACTAACTATAGATGGTGTTGCTGAGACCATGGACATTTCACTTGGAACTGCACACAGTATTGTCCATAAGAAGCTAGCTCTCACCAAAGTCGGTGCACACTGGGTACCCATGATGCTGACTTATGATCACAAAGCGTAGAGTGCTCTGGCTGCCAGAGAGTGCATGAGAAGACTCAAATCGGAAAGGAATGCTTTTCTATTTAGCATTGTAACCACAGATGTAACTTGGGTGTATCACTACGAAACAGAATCGAATTTCAAGAGCCTAGTAGCACTGTTAATTTTCAAAATTACTGTGAGCTGTTGGGAAGGATGGCATAAGGAACAAGAGAGGCCTCCAGTATTTGCACCATAAAAATTGCAAAATATACAAAGTTTGACTAAAATTTCTTATTTATTACATACAATACATAATTATGAATATTATTTATACATATGCAGTGAGCCATGAACATGAAAATCATGAAACTCTAACTTTGAACTTTTTCTCGCGAGTATCATCCTTCAAACAAAAGCATAGCAAATCTATATGCCAATAAAACTCAAATAAAAAGTCATGAAAATGTTTCAAATAATAAAAATACGTTCAACAAATCTGTTCTTGACTTTTTAGACTTCATAGTCAGCTCTAAAAATCAATATGATCCTATCGAAGGTGAATGATAACGTTAGTCTGACTACGGCTGACAGCCTGAAAAGTGCATTTTTATTCGAGCATAATAATTCAAATTGGCAAAATTAAAAGTTAATAAAACCTTTGAAACATTAGCAATAATGTTTTAATTTGAGTTATGCAGTCTTTCAATGTCTTACCACTTCTCAATCGACATATTTACTTCTGGAGTTGAAAAAAAAAAATCGCTAACGATAAAATTTCAAGTCGGCGCGCTGATTTTCGGTTTTTGCAAATATTGAGATGGGTGTACTAATTTGGTTATAACCTTTGCTAGAGACGTCATATTAGAGGCATATTTTAACGTTTGTCTGATTGGCCAGAAATTGTTCTTTCTAACTAATCAAAAATTATCTTTTATATTTTAAAAATAACGATGCAAGGAGTTGGTAAATTTCCGACGCGAGTTAACTCGCGTTGGGTGCTTAGCAACGTTATAAACACGCGAGTTAACTCGCGCCTGGGTGCAAATGAGTGAAAAAACCGCATGAGAGGCAAGCACTTTACTAGTGATGCAGATGTCATTGAAGCAGTACATAAATGGTTTAGAACGCAGCTGCCATAAATTTATTCTGCAGGGTTCAAGAACCTTATAGGAAAGTAGGACAAGGATATACAAAAAAAGAGACTATGTCGAAAAGCAAAAAAAGATGTAAATTTCTATCTTATTGTAATAAAATGTTATGGCAAGATTCCCACTTATTGACTGACCCACTTATAAGAATACAATGTATTCTGTTCAATTCATCCTACAATTAAAAACTTAGCAATAAATATTTTAAATCACAGGTGTCCTTTAGCGGGATATTGCCAAAGCCGAGGCCAGGCCGTAGTCTACACGCACAAAAAACAACAAAGGTCCACGTAGTTATGAGCAAAAACAAAAGTATCCACCCAAATATCTCACCAATCCGATGAGCAGCACACACAAAAACTAAACCATTCGACAGAGCCACCTATCATGTCAAAATATTCCAAGTTTCAAGTCATGTCTTGCACAACTCACCTTATGGTTTCTCAAAACTTGTCCCAAAGTCCCTATTAATATGAGACTGTCCGATTGCTGTTTTAGAAATGGTCGCCGCTAGTCTAACCTAACATCCTGACTCAACATCTCACTATCGGGGCATTGCTAAAAGAGGGAATCTAAAAGTTCAGGAGCACTCATAAATGCCCCGATAGTTACTGAGATGTTGAATCAGGACGTTAGGTTAGACTAGTGGAGACCATTTCTAAAACAGCAATCGGACAGTCTCATATTAATAGGGACTTTGGGACAAGTTTTGAGAAACCATAAGGTGAGTTGTGCAAGACATGACTTGAAACTTGGAATACTTTGACATGATAGGTGGCTCTGTGGATTGGTTTAGTTTTTGTGTGTGCTGCTCATCAGATTGGTGAGATATTTGGGTGGATACTCATGTTTTTGCTCATAACTACGTGAACCTTTGTTGTTTTTTGTGCGTGTAGACTACGGCCCGGCCTCGGCAATATCCCGCTAAATGACACCTGTGTTTTAAATAGTGATAAATAGCATTAATAATTGTTTTTTTGCCGAGTTAGTACTCTACATGCCTTTCAGGTATAATTTGAAGGTCTGAGGGAACACCCATGATAAATCTGATTAGTGAGGACTTTGCGGATTTATGGAGTTGTTCCATCACACCTCACCCCACTCCCTCACTAACATGCTGGCAACATGACCAGTCATGACATACTATCTATAAAAAAGTTACCCAGTTTGTATTGCAACAATATAGACTATCCATCATCTCTTTAGATGAATTTAAAGTTAACTTTTATAGGAAATACCATTACAGTTATTACCGGGTTCAGTGATATCCAGTTTTAAACAACAGAAAAACCAAATCAATTTCATTCTCTAGCAGAGTTGGCTCGGTTTAAACCAATGGTTTAAACCAGCCCGAAAAAACCGGTTTTTTCATTATTTTTGTGAAAATCATAATATTTTAAGCTCCTAGTGGTTCATGTGTGGTAGAAATGCAATTATATGTAATTATCAGCTGTGGAAGTTTATTTAGGACACAGTAGTAAATTGATGGCAGAGCTCAAGTTGAACCTACATGAAATCCTAGCGCAACAATGAATTAGTGAATTTAATTTTCAATTGGTTTTATCAAGTGATATGATGATCTTTTTACTGATGAAATATAAAAACCATGTGAAATATACTAATCCAATCACCGTCTCTAATAATGAATGAATGCTTTCTCAAGTCTGGCCAGTAAAAAAGGATTACTTATAATTAGAAATTAAAGCAATAAAATCCTTTTGGGCAAAAGCTTGAAGTTTGCAAACTAATATTTCATTTATTGGGCACAAGCCAAAGTAGTTGGATTGTTAGAATTCAGTTTATCAAGTTTGTTGTGTTTTGAAAGGCAAAGGTTTTAAGGCAAAACGTAATAGGTGTGATGTCATAACGCGAGGTCACGCAGATAGGCTTAAAGCTCACGTAGCAAAATGTCAAGCTGAAAACACCAATTTAGACAGTGATGCTAATATTCAGGGGATAAAAGTTGAGTCATCTGCCACTGCGCCAAACACTAGCAATGCATCTGCATTATGCTCTGCTCTACATTACCACCTGACTAATCACTGGGATTAAAGTTCCTACTTATACATAGAGCTGTATGTAAAATATTCACTTTATGTGATAAAATTTCTGCTATGTATTACATCGATCACGTTTGCTTTATACTCATTCTGAAATTTCCATGTTTTCTCTCTTTTTTCCCCATAACAACTCCCACAGTACCATCTTTAACCGATGATTCCACATATGTATGTTCAATACTCAGTCATGCAGCTATAGTAAGTGATGTTAATTAGACTTAAAATTGCAAAAACCTTGGTAAAATTGTAAAAACCGGTTTAAACCACAAAAACCGGTTTAAACAAAAAAAACCTGGTTTTTTCGGGTTTTTCATAAAAACCGTGGTTTTTTCTAACCCTGTTCTCTAGGCTAAGAAAGTACTATAAAAATTCTAATTGAATGCCACCTTTATTTGAATGCCACCTGTATTTGACTACCACTATGAGAGAATGGTTGAAAACTAGAGCGCCATCCTTTAATTGAACGCCGCCGCCTCTATTTGACCCTGTTTCAGGCTAATAGTAGTTCCTTGTAGAATATTATTTAACAGCATTATTGCGGTAATCTGATCTTGCAATTGATCGATGCTCGTAACTCCACTTCTATTGCACATAAAAAGCTAGTTTTGGCTGAAAACTGTAGCAAACATATCAATTAGTGCAATGAGCTTTTATGCAACATTGGTAAATATAGGTATAAATTAAAAATGGCTTCAAATTTAAAATGAAAGAAAATTGAAAGCTCCAGGCAAATTGCAAAGCAGGACGGACACAGGCTATAATATTATGGCAGGTTAATTGCAAGCAAAAAATATCAACTGGTAGAGATATTTCTCAGTTTCTCAATGCATATTTATTAAGAGATCTTTGACAAGCTAGAGGTTAGTTAGCAGATTTATTGCATCCAAAAGGTTCAATATCGCTCCACCAGAAAGGAGTTACAAAATATAGACGACATTTGCTTAGCCCGTAAAAGGGCTACTTTTATCTTCCCAACATTCTGACGAGCCATTTGAAAAATGGCCACTCTCTATTAATCGCCACTATAGATAAGGGTTGAACAATAGAGCACCATGGCGTTCAATTAGAGGTTTTACAGTAAACATGGTTTGAAGAAAGAACAACACAAGAATTTTACCAATTTCATGCTGTAATACCATCATTTGTTTTCTTATTTGCGTAAAGTAAATTTAGATTTGTCTCCTTTTGCTTCATACTATGCTCAAATGCTGATGGCCTCACATCTTTACTGCTCCCTACGCAATATATAGAAGGAAGTTTAAAAGCCAGAGTGCATTGGCACTGCTATAAATGAGAGATCATTCTTCATTGCTCGCATTGCTTCATAATATTTAAAATATATATAATAATGAACAGTAGCATAACTTGGACTTGAATGTACTAGCAGCATTTATTTAAAGTAATGCCGCTCAATGACATCACTCCTACAATTACACAAGTAGTAAGATTTTATTTTTTTCAATATTGGCCTACCCTAAAGAGGGTGTCTCAAAGTATTCCGATAAAAACGGCCTTGGACTTGAGAGTCAGTTGGCGAGCGATAATGAAAGTTATTCACATTTGTTCTTGACACGCGCTACGGCTCGGGCACAAATTATTATAAAGTGTTTTACCAGGAATTAAATTCCACTTGAGATAAAATAACCTATCCCGAAACTACTTTCATAGCATGCATAAACTCTTTTACTTTAACACTTCCATTAATCACATTCATTTGACTGCATAACTCCTTTGATAATCGACCATGTAACAAGACTTCCTCTTAGTTCCCAAGAGTCTAGACTGACTCTGTGCGGACGGTTTAAGTACAAGGCTGGGCTAGTTGCCAACACTAATGAGTTGTTATGGGATACTTACGGTGTATGTACTGTATGTGTGTATATAAAGCTGTCTTGACAACATCACGGACCTGAAAGATTTTGTCACATGTCCTATGCTCACCCTCAGTAACTTCTCTTGTAGCGACATCAATGTGCTGACTTACTTTCATTTCAACTCATCTTCTATCAATATGCTAATATTTTGCTGCAAAACAGAACTTGATGAAAATGGTTAGCATCAAGATAACATAGTAATGTTTCCGTGCATCCACCTTAGAGTCATGCTTGTAGTATATTACACATTGTCATAACGTAATACGAGTTTATTGTTATTATACATAATGCAAGGAGTTGCTAGTTTATCAATCCCGTATTATATATACTAATATAATATATAATGATGTAATATATAATTATATATAATAATTATTAATACTATTCACTTTATCTCGGTGTCACGGTATTCATATGAAAATAGTCTTACAAAACCGTCACTTCAGTCATCCGTTTCAACATATTAGCAACAACATCATCGTTTCCTACAAGTTTAGTGGTTAATCAAACGTATTGGTAAAGTTTTTTAAGACAATGTTACTGAGCTCTATTGGTTACTGTTGTGTCACCTTGTGTTATTACGTAGTCAACCATAATTGCTGGCATTATCAAGAGACTTCAATCAAATTGCTAACCTGGACCAAACCTTTAATTGTTGGAAGTAAAAATGAAACCATTATACTCACAGATGGTGTATATTCAATTTCATGGAACCCAACATTTCCAAAGAAACTTCATTATCTGAATATTTTTCAGTTGTCTGTACTAGTAAAGAAGAGTTAATTCATGATGTTCATGTGAGAGTCGCTGAAGGCTGTATGAGTGTCATATTGACATTTTATTAAACAAACAAACATCAACTTCAAACCCAAGTCATACTATAAGTTAGTCCCATTTTTAGAACGAAGTTTCTATAGAAACTCTACCCAACATTGGTCACTAAAAATTGTGTGCAACTTGGATAAAGATATTCAGGTAATAAATACGATAATAATATTAAACCTGTGAATTATGAGGATAACATTATCCAAATAATGTTATCCTCATAATTCACAGGTTTAATATAGCTATCTGAATAATGTTATGTGGATAACATTATCCAAATAATGTTATCCTCATAATTCACAGGTTTAATATAGCTATCTGAATAATGTTATGTGGATAACATTATCCAAATAATGTTGTCCATGTAACAACGGCTCATCAACCTGCAGTGACAATGTATTGTAATAGTACTGATTCTGCAGGTTGATGAGTCTGCATTTCTCTAGTATAGTTTGCTGCATCATTTGTGCCCACTCTTTGCCACAGGTCTACGCAGGTTCTTTGTTGTATAGTGCTACTATTTGATTGCGTCATGTGTTGTAATTCGTCGTCGATATTGAATTTCAATACGATTAAAATTTGCTGTAAGCTCTATTGTCCCAACGGCTTTCGTGACACGATAGTTATTGATGAGGGGGGGGGTTAGTGGCTTAGCATTGCGCATAGAATTATGAAATATGCTGGCAATGTTTGGTCATCAACTGTGTAAGGTATGTCAACCATTGATCATGCCAAACTCTTTTATCTGATTATCTAATATGTCAAACGTTCGTTTCACCTTCAGACTTGTGTCAAAGATTCGTATCACTCCGCATCGCCGTTCCCTAGTTTGTAAAGAAATAATTGTGAAAAATTGTACATTTGCTAAAAAGGAAAATTAACAGATCGATAGCTTTTACATTATTTCGAGTTTTTGGGATTGTCTCCCTTAGCTTTCAACAATCCATAAGGTAATTTAGGATTTGTGATTGAATGTGGCCCAAATATGTGTTCAATAACAATGTTATAACGGTTGAATGAAGTTGTTTCCCAGCAGTTGGCTACATACATTTCCCTCTGCAGACAATCCTTATGAATCCTACATTTGAAGTACAGTAGACGTACCCCTTGCTTAATTTCGCTTCAGGATTCTCTATGCATGCCCTAGAGGAGTACGACTGACAAAATTAAAAAAATCTGTTTTAGAATGAAAGTAGGCCTACATGTACATAATAAGCATTTGTTTAGTCAGACACGTCTCTATAAAGTGGGAGTTATCTTCTTTATGATACTTCCAGCGATATGTGACCAACAAGATAATTACTTCATCGATGACCTGAGAATAAACCCAATAAAACATTTTAGCGTACCCTAAATGCATTTACTATAAAACAAATACCCTGCTATCATAGCTTGAGAACTTTACAATATTGACAAAGATCTCGGGACATGGCATGTATATATCCACTATAACCCTACCTGACTTGGTGATTGTGTATCATATTGTATCCCAATTAAGACTAAAACTACCGTACCATATTTCTCTTGAAGTTGTAAAGGGGGCTTGAGTTGAATTTGAGTTCCTCATACATACCCAATCACGTGCGTCCTACACATTGGCAATCTGAAAACGCTCTAAATACTTGCACAATTCTACATAAGACGCACACAACTTATTCAACTCATAGCCTCTCAGACAGCCAAGTGTAATATAGTTACTAGCTTCGCTCTGCTCAGGCTCTGCATAGGGCTCAAACAGCATCCATAGGTAACAAGACTACCGCCCACCCTCACCTCTCCGTCACCTCTCCGTTAGGACAGTTCTATGCAAACAAGCTTACACGGGATAATTTAATGGAGGCGTGATTTGAGAACTTAATAACTTAACATACGATAATAATTTCTGCGCATTTGGATTTATGCCAAAACTAATAAAAAAAATTGCCTCCTGTGGTCTGCCCTTTGCGTTATGGACTTTTGAAATGTTGATAACTACATACTTTAACTGATGAGTACCCGCTCCTTCATACATGAATATATGGCTATTGTAAATATTGAACATTGAACTGTTTTTATATTTACGTGCAGTTAAAAAAGGAGAACTCTGCCTGTTTTTTGTAATATATACGTAGGTTTGCCGAGAACAAAGCAAAAATGTAATTGATGTTTGTTGGTTTACTGCAAGAGGAATATAATTTTGCTCTGATGATTGACAGCAACATACCATAGCCATAAGTGTCTTTAGTTCATGTATTACATTTCTAGGACACTTATGTATTCGCCTCATCTAACTTTCGCGTTTTCGCGGAGTCATCCTCTCGCGAAAATTTCATGTGCGAAACTAAACTATCATAACGAACGAGCGAAAATGTGGAATTGAATAGCTTTGTTCATTGATAGTCCAAGAAACAAATGGCAGCAAGCGATCAAATTGCATTATCGATCTCGGCCACACAATTCTACCTGCGGTTTACAATTACAAACTAGTCCCAATTTGAAAAAAAATTTCTTATTGGTGAACCGAACCTAAGGAATCTAATTATGTTTGTTCCACTGCATTTATTTTTACATCACTATATTTTCGCACTCATCAGAGCTGCGAAATTAAGTTGCAGCGAAATTTTATTCTGTATGCTACTCACGAAACTAAATACTAGCGAAATATAAGTGTCCTAGGGTACATTTCTAGGAACTAGCTGGATTTAAAATGTTCTAATAATTATGTTGATATCTGTAAGAAAGTTTGTGTTTTTAATGAATATTGGACTATCAAATACGTACTTCGTAAAAGCCTTGGACAACAGAAAATGACTCGGTAATAATGCTTTGCCCAGAGCTCAACATTTGTTTAGTTAGTTGAAAAAATTGTATACTGCTCAATACTAACGAAACTTTGCTTTGATCATAGAGTTATGTTACTGCTCATGCACAGGTATGTCAAATAATTATACATGTACATTGTTTCACAAGGGAATATACAGTTGTCATTCTATAATCATGTTCATAAAATGGTAAACATTGCCACTGTTACATCTAATAATCTATGCATTCACCTAGTCTAGTTATATGATGGTGCTTGTAATAGCAACAGCTGTAGTCGTTACAGGTGGATATAAATAACATGATTTTATATCCCAAGAGAAGCTGTTGTATCTAAGAATTCCTGAGGTTTTCTCATGATGTCTCTGGTTGACTGTGACGCCATCTCTGAGCTATCTCGAGATTCTCCTGGTAGCAACAAGTGAGTCAGTGGACTCGAGAGCACTAACCCTACTGGTGCTATGCTAATCTAAGGCTGTGCAACATTAAAAACATAATATTTCATCGTTCTGTAAATTAATAGCGATGAAAATAGCAAGTTTCAACTGTAGTAACAACATGTTTGTATACCTGTGGACCTGCTTGTACCCGAAGGTTTGACACTCTAAAATTTTACAAATAATCAAGTCATGTTTTGGAAGCATGTAGGCCTACAATATTCCAAAATCATTGAAAAATAATTTCTAAATAATTTGGAGTTTTGAAGTTTCTCAGATGTAAGTACTTTCCATTTTATTAACAAAGCAATCTCTGTTTCAAAGGAAACCTGTTTAGATTTCCATCAGGTAGATGTTTGAATTTGCACCAGAAGGTCTGGAAGTGGAATATTCCAGAAGGACCACTTGCCATTGAACTTTTGATGTATTCAAACACGATCTTCATCAAATTGGCCATCCATAACTTCACTGATTCTTTTGATTGTAAACTTTAAAATATTTTAAAAATGTGATTTCATTCCAAATAATTATTCCTGCCGCTGTGATTTGTTAGTAAAATAACTAATTATGTGCCAAACCACCATGGTTAGTATGCTTTGAATATGAACCTAAAACTTAAAAAAATTTTGGTAGATTTTATCAAAAAGTATCGGTATTTTTTATCATTTGCGATTGTGTTGTTGATGTTTGAGGTGATCTGACTGCCAAGATGTTTCAAGATTAAAATCGATAAAATTCATCACGATTAAATGCTGAGATCAAGTGAAAATGTGATTATGATGTTTATGATTGCAAAGAGACCGACAGAATAGAGAATAGAGACGCATAACACTGCAATTTAAATGTAATAGTCTATATTAACTATAGCAATGATAGCAACTAGTGATGTCATATCGTCCGTATCTTTCTTTAGAGAAAAATAACCCCGATTAGGTTTTGTCGATTTTAATTTCGAATTATCCTGGCACTCAAATCGCCTCACACATCAACAACAATCTCAAACAATAAAAATTATTGATACTTTCTAATAAAATCTGCTAAAATTTTGTGTAAATTCATCTGTAAAGCCTCTCAATTTATTGCTACAGAGTCTTAAACTACAACATGCTTAAGTTCGTCTGCATCGATGAGCCGAGTGAACTAATATTGGCCTTAGTATGTGTCCAAGCTCTAAGCACACTGTCCATGTTTTCTTGTACGGATGACATGAAATGTTGATGTGTAGTAAAACTCGTGCTTTGCACCGAACATGTCTGACAATCTCTCTACTAACTGTAAAGTAAACTATAGATAAAAATCATTAAATACTAGCGTTAAAAATATAAGAATCATTTTTATGTCTTCTTATACTGTGCAATTCGTGAAAGTGAGATAGTTCTAACAAAGCAGAAGTTGATTACGTCGTTGTCTAGAAGGCGCCGTATTAACTTAAATATTTTACCGACCCCGAAGAAGCTGGTGATACGGAATTCTTTTAGCTGTTTGCGAGTGTGCCAGTGTTATCGTTCACTGGTGCAATGGCCAAGTGTGTTTAGGCACACGCCAGCGACATCTCCACATTCCTCATGGCGCACGCGATAAAATCGCCTAGTGCGTTTGCGCCTTAACGCCCTTAGACATTTTTTTTATTATAATAAAAATTTAATGTAAGTTATCAGTTCATCTCAGTGTACATCTATGTAAGCTCAAGCATTATACTTGAACAGTATTTGTTCTAATAAAAAATTTTACGACAATTTATGTTGCATTATCCCTATATAGTAGCTTTGTCAAATTCAAGAAGTTGATGTTTAGCATTAGCCCAAGAACTAGAATTCACAAATCCTAGAGTTCACTTGTTCAATCAAGCCAGTTTCAGAATGTTCCAAATATTTGATCATTTTATAAAAAAATTGGATAATAGACTTTTCGTCTGAATTAAAAAACTGAAAAAATTTTTATCGTTAACAATGTAGTCGATTTTTGCCTTAACCTATTTCATTGAGGCGAAAATCGGTTTAAATATATATCTTTACGTAGAGAATTTACATAAAGAATTTGGTAAGTTTTCCAGCTAGAATGTTAAAGCACTGTTTATGTTCCATGGGTGAACAGAGCTTTTACATTGTTTCTCAGTAGATGTTAGCATACTACTACGCGCATTTTGCCTTTCTCACCATAATATGCAAATGATTCGCTCACGAAAAGGAGTACTTACAGTTGTAAACCTTAGAGAGAGAGTACTTAGAGGAGCTACCTGCGCATCATGTGGTCACCATAGCCATAGTGTTACAGTCTTCACATGGCTTCATTGTCATTGAAGTCATAGAGTTAATCTTTGTGCTAATGATCACTTATAGAGAACAATTTGTTGAAACTAGAAGTAACCATTATCACTCAGAGCCTGGCTAGATAGACAGCTCCGCTCTCTAATAACCAATGACCTCCATTACTCTTGTCACATATTTGGGGCTGCACCACCTGGCAATCTCTGGCCGGTACACTAGAAAAATCTTACATGGCTCGAACTGCTCTTAGATTTTAAGTGTGTGCAGGACATAGAACTATTCCTATTAAAATGTTAGCCAGTATGGGCTGGTACGCCTTAAATTGTTTTCTATTATAATAACATTTTTTTATTTTTACTATATTTTTAGCTACCAGATGTTCGATCTCTCGATTTCGTTTACCAATGGCGAGTGGTTGTCAGCAAAACAGTTTTGTAAACCGAAAGGCTATAGTGGTAGTTCTTTGATTGCATCACACGAAGCAGCTCATTTGTGGCGCATAAATCCTATCCAGATGTCCAGTTCGATCCTGGAGCATTCCAAGAAATTTTTTCCATGCCTGGCATGCGGTGATCTACACAACAACAGTCAACATGTAATCGTTTGTCAAGTCTCAGTTGACCAAGCATGTTGGGAGACTTGAAGCGTGTCTACCAGATGGTTATGTCTACCAGACGGTTTTGTTTACCAGTTTCTGTCTGTAACATTTGAAGATCTCACCAAGTTTTGCAATAGTTACAAGCATTAGAAATATTAAAGCTGAGAATTTGTTCATGCTAAACTCAGATTAAGCTCTTCTGGCTGCTAAATGCTCCATTAGGTTACCAACGAATATTTACTAATAATTGGCGCAGCAGACGGTTAAGTTAATAACCCACAGAAAGATGGATAACATCATAAATGATTTTGGCTACCCTTTTAGTGACGCTGAAATTAGTTCGAAGCAGAGTTTTAAGGATGATTGTTGCATTTGTCTCATTTTAGTCCGAGTTACTATGTGGAAATGTGGTTATGTATTCCAAGAACATTACATTTTAATGAACTGTCAATTTATTTTCAATTTTGCTTGAGAGTGAATTTACATACAAGTAGATTTTGGTTGATTGATAAAACTTGGCAAGCTTTTCGTGACATGCCACGTCCTTAATACCAAATACAACCAAAGGCTCCCTCAATACTAAATACTACTATTGCAGAAATAAGATTGCACTAGACACATGCTAAATAAGTCTGAAATCACTGTTTGTTGATAAAAAGAGAATGGGACACCAGAAGTTGAACCTCGGGCTTCTAGCACCACAGAAGGAACTCCTACTTATTTCGCTTCAGAAGGTGGTCTTGTTCAAAGCGCTAACTGAATGCAATTAATTTCAACAGGCTTGTATTCAGCTGTCATCTTATGTAACTTGTATTGAGCTGTCATCATATGTCGCCGAAATCGGTGATCCTCAGCAATCCCACAAGGCCTGGCCTGTGTTTCAAGAAACATTTGTTCAATTTTTGCTCGGTTTCTGGCAATTCTGCAGCCGTACATTTACTGCATCTTTGTACCATATTTATTACAGCACGTGCAATTATTATTTGAATGATAGGAATAATTATTGGGCCATGTAGAGATGTTATGTGTGAAGAAGTTTCTTCAATGTAACTTTTTGCTATTATCGAAGCTTCCCTCGATCCTTAAACCTCGTAAAGGTCTTTGTTACGAAGCAGAGATCTTTGTTACGAAGCAGAGATCTTTGTTACGAAGCAGAGATCTCTGTTACGAAGCAGAAGTCCTATACATAATGTACTTGCAATCAGCCGCTTTTAAAGCACATCTCGCAGCTTGCCTCCCAACTAGAATAAGTTCCTTACCGCTGTTAGAGTTAGACACTGTAAGTATTACTTTAAGTGTACGAGGAATAGTGCCCAGCTTGTGTCTAGGCGCTCAACTACCTGCCACTGCATGCCAACTGGAGTCCTATCTAACGTCTAACATCTACCAGATCTGCTACTACAAAGGCTTCTATCAGCAGTAACAGATTTTAATTATATGTTAATGACAAGGCCGTGTTGGCAGGCAGCTATCACGATTGCATTGGAGCCTGTGATGAAAGCTCTTGAACAGTTGGCAGGAGTTGTACTTGTACGGCCTTCAGTGCATCTTGCTGTACTCCTCGGTAATTTTATGATGTCCTTCCACCTCCCTTCGGAATCAGCATTTTAAATAAGAAAGTGTGCAATGTCGGATGATAGAGACATCAAGGTTTTCTTTTCAGATGTGACTTCATAGTAACTAAAGCTTGGTTTTACAGCTTTCTTAACTTGTTATTATCGATCCCATGGACAGGGTTATAACTAGCTAAGATTCAACTAACAACTAGCTCTTAACATGCTTTGACAGCTTTTAAATCCAAATTTATTAATCAATTTAGTCAATTACATTATTTTGCATGAATTAATTTGTATATAACACCTCGTGTTAGTCTCATACAACATATGACTAGCAAGAGAAGAAATGAGAGCAGCCTGAACACCAGCTTTAGTCTCGCAATGTCACTAAACCTCTAGGTGTACCTTCTAAAAGGGGTCAGAGTATATCCTGATTTCAGATTTGTTTATAGTCTGTAGCTATGTCTCGTATTGACCAACGTACTTCTCAGTTCCCGTATCTGTCACATGTGTAACTAACACTAGTCTTTTAGCTATTATATCCGTAGAGCAATAGTATCCGTAAAGATACAAGTGCTCTACAGTGATACTTAAGAAAGACCAGATTTCAAAATGCTCGTAATATAAATTCCAATAGTTGACAAATTGCTGACATCGCTATGAATCAGCAAGAGCAGAGTGCTACCAGGTTGGGCATCAGAATCGCTCATACAAATCATGTAGAAATTTTCAGTGTCAGCATGTAGTTATAGCCACTCACATTCTATCCTTCCAGCTACAAGACAACTATTTTATGGATTGGACAACATAACAGTCATTTCTTATTGTGAATACAGCTAAACTTCAATTTACGATCAATACTACTTGTGAATTTTTTATATACAGCGTAAAATTTGCGATATACAACATAAATTTGAGCAAATACATGTGTCGACATATTGAGGAATTTTCAGTAAAGCATTTTTTGAAAAACATCTCAAAACTTTTTGAGTTTTGTGAACCAGTACATATGTACAAAGTTCTCCTTCACGTAGTGTCATTCCAAAATTTCTTAAATAATATTGAACAGTGCTTCATACATTTTGTTTAGTTTTAAAATCATGGATCCCAAAAAGACAAGTGTGACTGGTAGTAGCGGCGAAGAAAAGGAAAAAGTTGTTGCTTTTTTTAGAAATAGAGCAATAAATGATAGAAAAACCCAAACAAATATTCTTCGATCAATTCTTTAAAAAGTCTCTGGCATCGTCTAGTAGCGAAAGAAAAAATGTAGCTGCTGTTAAAGAGAGAGCCTCAAATGAGTGATTATAGATAAAAATTCAAGGATTTTTATCAATTTTTATTCAAAGATTCAACTGTGATAAAGAAAAAAATGGAAAAACATTTAATACTAGATGAATGTGCGGATTTAAGTCTTTACGCATAAAACTTATTTCTATTTAACATATACAACACCATTACTTTTCTAACTTTCAAACTTCATATCATGAGTAAAATGTTTTGTGCAGTTCAAATAAATTAAGAGAAAAAATAAACAATGAGTAGATAGAAGTGTGTATAAAAAAGGTTACTGTTGCAGCGGAAGCTCGTTGTATTCAATGTTTTGATGGAAGATACTGGTACCTCTCGATACTGGTATAATTGTAAAAATGAGATATCAGACATTCTTTGTTTGATACTTTATCTGACCGAATGGAGAGAGAGAATGTAGCGTCATTTTCTACTCCAGATAATACAGTTGCCCGCGTGAAAATCATTCAGCTTTTACAGGTTTACTGAAACCGGAAATATGAGTGTAACAGCAAATTTGAAATTGAAACGACACATTTGAAAATTAAAAATTAAAAAGCTTTTAATTATTATTTGAAAATTAAAAAAAAATTGCAAAAGGTAATGCTATTTAATAATAAAAAGTGCACATTTAGCGTATGCAATCCGAAAAGGATATACAGTACATGGTAAGAAAACTGGGAATGATAAGAATGGGTTAGCCTTATGGTTACGCGCGTTTGTTAGGAGATTTGTGATTTGAATGCCATGAGTTTAAATTCAGTACAA
Source organism: Watersipora subatra (assembly GCF_963576615.1). NCBI lineage: Eukaryota > Metazoa > Bryozoa > Gymnolaemata > Cheilostomatida > Watersiporidae > Watersipora > Watersipora subatra. Next base: position 48,744,728 of record NC_088708.1, read on the forward strand.
CAGTGATCTATCGTTGCTATAACTTCATTGCAGCAACTGGAAAAATGAATAACAAACACAGATTTATACATATATATATAGGTTAAAACAAACTATATAAATAGATTAGGTTATTTTATAAAGTTTTCATAGTCTAAATTCAACTAGCTACATATATTTACTTGTACGTACTGTGTGTGTCCTGTCATTTAAATTTGCATGACTTCGTGACAATAAAACCTGTTTATTAATATTATTTTTATTTGTTATTTCTTACATATAAGTCTTATTTTTACCTTTAGTTTTATAGTTTACAAACAGCTTCATATAATTCATGCATTTTTATGTTTTGGTTTCCTGAAGATTGTATCGTTAAGTTTTTTTAGGCTGCAAAACAAACTTCAAGAAATAGAATGTATTTTTACGAAAATATTTGCTCCATCACACAACAGTTTCACCATACGAAATGAATATCAGACAGAAAAACTTCATATGTCAAGGTTTAACTTCAAAGATGCATGTATCTGTCACCTAATACTCATATAAAAAAATTTTTGGAATGCTACAAAGTCTTGATGTAAGACCAGGAAACTATCACAAAATATAATATTTAAAGCTATGGAACAGAAAATTACCTATTATTTTCTTTTTCACTTTATTCTTCACTAAGAAGAAAGAGCTCATTGGGGTACTTTACTAGCATTCCCTAAACCGATGTGAACACTTGTCTTAGCCTATATTCTAATAGCCTATCGTTGAGTTCGAGTGTTCAGTGGAGCGTCACAATGATCCCAAGGATGCTCCATGCCATAGCAACAACATAAACATGGCAACTTGAAGTGGTATGCCACGTCGTTATAGTAGCAACAAATTTATGTCACTCCATCGAAGTGTACGAAATATTTCTTGAACCTTAAGTATATGTCAGTGAATCTAGCTCTGCAGGTATCAATCTGTCAGCGTATCTGACACCTCGGTGTTCACTGCATCTTGCATGTAAGAAGAGAGATGGGGTTTGCAGTATCATTTTACATCTGCTGCCGCAGTTTATAATGCTCCACACTAATTAAATTTTACTGAAGTCTGATTTTGAGGCCTCGCTGCCTGGCATCCAGTTTCGCTGAGGGATATCAAACGGCAAAACAGTTGCTCCGCTGTATATTTTAACAGTAGCATTTGTGGTTGTTTTTAAAAACATCTTAGTACCATGAGGAAAACAAGCTCTGTTGCGCTGAGATTTGTACGAAAATAAAACAAACGCGCTTTGTTATGTATTAGAATTGTGCATTTTTGGTAAAGCGCATCTCAGGGCACCAGGTGCTCTATTGAATTGTTTTATTCACAATCACCGTAAAACTATTTGGAGAAGCCGTGAGGGCTTAAATGAGGTCATCTTATAAATGGAACGAATACATTCGTGATATCAGACGTGAATTTAGCGGCTAATTAGTTAGCAAAACGATTTTGCTGTTAACTTTATTATTAAGTGTTGTTTATTCGAAATACTCGAGCTAAGAACAAACGACCTATCGAGGTAGCTGACAGTCTTTATTCAACGCTCTCAACTTGTGTATCTGAGTTACTCACTTGTTTATTCTATTCAAAGCTTTTCAGCCGACATTGTTTTTATACCGTAACCCAAGTGGTTGTCATAATATTTTCTGTTTGAATGAAATGAAATGAGATATATGAAAGTTTTATGCTTATGACAAAAGAGTGCAAATTAGAGAAACAAAGCCTCGTATGATCAAATAAGAGTGAATATATTTAAACAATACCCCAGCGTCTTAAAAGTTGGCAGTCATGCCAAATCCTAATTAGCTAGTCACTCAATTAGCCTTTTCATCTGAACACTGGCCGAGCGATATATTAATAGAATGAATACCATCCAGTCAAAAGTCACGGCTACTTTAAGAATAGGGCTGTGGTAAAGTAATTATTAGTCGACAGAATTTATCACCATTTCTTTTCCGACCATTTATTACTGCTTATTCAAAAACCCTTTCAACACCTTCAGAAGATCTACTACCTTTTGGAATGGTTATCTCTACTGTCATACTTTATTGTGAATGGAAGGAAAAATGGTCCTGTCAATGGAAAAGATAATTAATTACTCCAATAAATTAGGTTGACATCTATTGAAAGGTTCTCCGGCTGAACGTTTGACCACAGCTATACAGCTGGCACCTGCTCAAGGGTGTCATAAGTCGTAGCCATGGCAAGGGTTTCCTTCCGATGGGCCGTATCACCATAAACCAATAGCTTTTGCAGTTTGTTTTTCCTTCCGCTGCTAAATGGCTTCAAGGCTACAGCTAGAGCTTATATGGGCTTGAAAGACAGCAAATTATAAGCTTGTAAAACTCGATTAGCGATTTGGATTATAAAATAGGCCTTAGGTTGTAAGCCGATAGCGTGAGCTACCCTGGGCTAGTGGCAGTTGAATCTTTTGATGCTATACTAAATACTAGAGCATAAGTAGGTAGTTGACTGCTTCAGGTCAGGGCATCTTGTATCTTTGCAAAGGCAAACATACCCAAGTGATCTACATATATGTGTTTGGTTATCTGTAATTGACCAATAATATGCTGTATTGGTATTTCAACAATTACCTATTTCTTACCTATTGATGTTTTCTTATAAAAGTTTTAGTACACTGGTATTTGAGCTCAATCTATTTCATCGTAAAAGGATACAAACACGCCTAACATTATCACTACTAGTACCCTGGCAGTCAGGGTGTTGCGAGAGATCGTCACGTGTGTCGATAAAGCACAGAGAATAATGTTCTCCACAATTATTCCGCAATGTCAGAGAATGGTTGATCGGTGCAGGTGTTATGCCTGATTTAGACCATTGCCGTATGTATACCTAGGCGCAGTGCCTCGTGCGCCATACATATAACTTTGGTTTGAAATAGGCATTAGTGGTCGGACTACCAAGCTTAATATCACGAGTTCGAATCTCACATTATGCAATATTTTTCCTAAACCTCCGACCATGGCTTCAGATACACAAATGGTCTGGCACAGATCTTATTGTAGTAAAATTTGGCTATTACATCTTGGAGGTAATGCCAGAATAATGGCTGCACGTCGCTCATGTAAATCTAGTCAACCCTCAACACAGGAAATTAATTCGTTTTGAGGTCTGCTTCACATGTTGGACAGTGTTATGTTGTTTCTGTTAGACTACGTTATAATTCATTTAATTTGTTCTATTTCCCTAAAAGTTATGATAACTCCTTCTAAATACTGCCAGTCGTTATACATAGCATTCAGATAAATACTTTATGTAAAGCTATAAAAACTAATCCAAATCTAAAAAAAAAATCCAAATTAAAAACTGTATTAATAAAGTAACGATATATATAGAGAGGATTTTACTGTTACTTTACCAAAAAGACGTGTGAGCAGAAGTTTAGGCTTGGAGGTAGAGGTGGTAGTAGCTGTACTCGGGCTAAGATGGCTGAGTATATACTAACCAATAATCAGGAATATATTTCCAAAATCTTGACCGAATAATGAATTTCGCCATTGTACATAAATGTTGCGCCATTGTACAGTTCCAACAACCAATCAACGCAGATCGGTTACGTGCAGTTTTATTATCTCACGCAGAATAAGCTTGCTTGCACTAATAAAGGTTGGTACACACTATATCGCCATATCTCTGCGTTGACGCCACAATAATTCGGTGAGCATATGTGATAACGATGTTCACACTATCACAAACCCATCTGCGTTTGCTCAGCAAATACTCCGTGACGTAGTGCTCTTATTTTTATTTTAAAATTTTCGCGAAGAAACCTTTTCGTTTTTGCGTGCTCGAATCAAATACTAGTCTCGCAGCAACTATCATAAACAAAAACAAATACATCACACTATCCGTGATCGATGAAATGGTTCACCTCGTACAGGCTGTCGTCGATTCTCAGCTATATATGGGGAAGTTTGACAGCTGCAAACATTCCTGATGTATCCACATTGCTCCGTCGATGCTATCAGTCCCCTGTTCACATAGTCGATGATGAACGCCGAAAGGACAACACCGACATACGGAAACGTAGTGTGAACCAGCCTCAAGCAATAAGAATGATAACGATTTGTGAGAATAATATTAATCATCAGTGTAGATAAATCCATGCGCTCATTTGTGAAGCAAATTGTCAGTCAAAAAAATTTGCTAAAATAAAAGATTATTGGCTATAGACTCAGGTCCACCCTCGCTTAAACTCTATGAATTATAAAACGAACAATTATTTTTTACTTACGAACTTACAATGTTTCAGAAAATTTTAAATGTCATATGTTGGGGGTCACATCAGGTGCGGAGTCAAATATTGGCTCCAATTTGACTAATCCGTTTGACTATAATAGCTGTTAGACTGTGGGTGAATCGCCTGCCAACCGGCTTCGCATTTTGTTTAGAAGGTTTACCCATGGAAATCACATTTCTAGATCCCCTCAAGTGAACACAGCTAAGAAGTTGTTTGAATTTTTATTGACGGAAAAGTGTTTTCTCAATTTCTCCTCCGTTAAGAACCATGTGACTTTAATAACTCACAAACACAAACCTACATTCTTACAAATATGGTTGCCAATTCTCGTGACTTGATTTGTGATCAGCAGACCTTGTTTGAGCCCTCGCTGTCAGGTTTACTGTGCGTATTACTCCTAAGCTCATTACACTGTCATGTTTGTGTGTATGTGTGCTCCAAGTAGGTTTAGATTAGTCAACAGAATGCATGTCAATCGTTATAATTCATCAAGTTTGTTATAAAAATGATTATTAAGTATATCTTAGGGCAGATATAGCCAGTTATGCAAAAGGTGCAATAAATTAGTTGCCAATCTCCAGGCAATTATCTTAAGAGCCACCACATCCGCTGGCCTCGGGTTGAAAGGGTCTCAACCTTCGTTATTATTTTTCATAAAATAAAATTGTTTGAGAAGCTATTTCATTTCACAGGTCTTTTGCTTTTGCTCAGCAATTATTTCCTGTCGGTCGCCATGGTAAAGCTGTCTGTTTGATATTGCTGTAGAACTTATGTGAGTTGATGTTAGTTGCATTGATAATATTCAAGCCATAGCTAGAGCCTCACATTTCCCAAAAGTCGTCAGATAGTTCAATATTGCAAATAGACGATTCGCGGTATATTACAATATTATTATTATTATGTAAAAAAGTATTGTAAATTTTTGATTAAGTTTTCAAAACAATTTGATCACTTGAAAGGAACTGTTTTATGTTCGTGATAATTAGAAACATTTCATGAATGCCCGTGTGTGTGGAAGGCCATGGAATAAGCTTATTATAAAGCTAGAAGGCCTGTGTGGTTTAAGTTCCAGTATGGCTCACTTTGAAAATCATCCGATGTAAGATAAATCGCCATTACACGATTATATCATTCATACACTTTTTGAATGGTTGCGATTTTCAAATCATCTACCTTAAAAACTGGTCAAACAAGCAAATAGCCGTATCATGAAGCTCTGGACTGATCTGACAGTAGCAAACAGGATTCTGGGCATGAAACACTTTGCTCATAATCACATTTCGATGGTGTCATATTATTGCTGTTATCTTTTGTAGAAGCATGAGACTACGCAAATTGAATTTGATCATAAAGAACTCTATCAGTTTTTTGATCAGTTAGACACAATACAGAGTCAATTGGATAGCCTATCCTAAGCTACCATCACGGAGCCATCAAAGAAAAGACGCGAGGCGCATATCTTGGACACTCAGTCGCCTCCTATGACCTAGGGAAGTAGGAATACGACGAGTCGTAGCATGGATAGCAAACAATGGCTGATGCTCTATGTAAACCACTTGGTATTTTTTATGTAACAGTGTTTGGAGATTTATTTGAGCGTAACGTTATTACTCACTGCATGCATAGCTCATAAAAAAAATATAATATTAGTCTCTGTACCTAGAAAAGTGGAATTGTTCATGCCGTCATTGGATGACTGATAGAAATAAAGCTATGTACAACAGTCCTTAGCAAGCCTTAGTAAGCTGCTCGGAAAAAATCTGGTTTGTGTCGCATAACAAAGAAAAAGAGGCGAAGAATACCTTCTTGGAAAACAAATCAAAAACCCCAGTTACATAGAACTGTGAAATAGTTATTCCTATATACATATTTACAGACTGTATAATAAAAATAGTTGGCAGCTGCTGAACAGGTGTATGTATCAAGCAGATTCCAAAAACGCTGCCAATATAAAAAGGTTTTAGGGGGCTGGTTACTCAAATTCCTCAATAACAACCAATAAATAATATTGTAGGTTAACAGCCGTAACATATAGTAAATGGTGTTTCTATAAAGATCTGTATGCATGACAACGATGAATGCAAACATTGAGCAACTTGACAGGATTGGAAGTGCGAGGTAGCACCAGGAGTTGGTACAGTAACATCACCGATTATAAAAACTATCTGTTATAATAGAAAGGATCTTAGACATACGCTTGTATCTGTCTTCTGAGGGTGGATGTCGTTTCTGAATTAGGCATTTTGCCATTCAGGTTGTTTACCAACTGTATATTGCTTTTGGATGTTGAGAATTGTTCATAAGTGTCACCTTTCAACGAACCTTCTTGGAATTTGTCCGCCAAAGCGCGGTCTATATTTGGTGTATTGCTTCTGAATCTACGGCGGCTCCACATATAGCCTCCGACAAAGGACAAAAGTCCAGAGAGAATCGGCAGCAATATGACAAGAGTAATGAGAACGGTTGGTTTGTTTGATTCTTGTTGTTGCCGAGTTTCTCCAGGATTGTTCACTGAAAACCAATAAATACAATGAGTAACAACTCCAAAAATGTTCACTTGCTCATTATTAAAAGCGAAGCAGTTCACAACAAAAAGTAGTTTAATATTGCCAGTGTGTATACATTACTTCTGTCTTGTTTTTACAGCGACTACACACATATCTGTTATTTCACAGAATACCAGTACGCGGGTACTACAAAATAGCTGGCCAACACACAATAATTCAAATGCTTACCAGTAATGATTCCGGGTGTAGTTTCATCTTCCTCTGCAGCCAATGTCACTGCGCTTGCTGCTAAAATAAAATGAAACAGTTTCAATATTTGCCAAAGTTAGTAACTTGAATAGGTTATTGTTGGTAATGAGAGCTGATAAATGATTAGCTGATCATCCAAAAAACTGGCAGCACCCTGCAATCTCATTCGTTTGTCCAAGAATATGTTAGTAGCCAGTTAGAGTCCAAATTAAAATAACCGTCACATCAACTTCAAACCCAAACAAACCATAAACTAAAATCAATCAACTCCAACCAACCAGTTCGCAGCAGCACAAATGCCTGCTGTGGTGGGAGAGGGCGAGTCGTGGTTGCTAAAGAAAACAATTATAGTTGACTGGGCGTTTATTGCACTAACGCCTTGGTTAGCTTTTCCTAATAGGTTATATCAAGCGTACTAGATGGCTTCGATAAGAGTCTTTGATAACGACTTCCATGTAATGACTTTAGAAAACCTTTATAATCTTCCCACACAATATAACAGCTAAACATGAACAGTACTGCTTGAGTTTTTAAAAGCAGTTTTCTAAGTGACACTTTTGTACAGGAGAATGAGAAATAAAAACTTACTTGTAGTAGGTGCAGGGCATAGTGAACTCCTGCCTGAGCTTAAATCTTGATATCTGAAACATGAGCATAATCAATGAAATCAAAGGTTTGAAATATCAAGGAGCTTGAGAGAGAAGATAAATAGGCATGATTATGCGGTAGATAAAAACGCCTGACTTACTTGTCAGAGACGGTGTGCGTCGTTGAGACACACTTGCCTATAGAGGGACTCCAGTAGCAGTAGGGGTCACGAACGCCGAAGCACGAGTCGCAGTCTTCATACATGTGGCATTTCTCTATAGCCACGCGTTTAATCTCTTCCCACGTGTTAACAAGGAGGTGCTTTTTGTCCCCATCCACTTGCACTAGCCTCAGCTCTTTGATTTCCTTACCCGGTGCTACCTCTCTCTCTTCCACAATATGATAAGCGCTGTTTTCTCCGGGATTTGCGAAGTTGACAAATTTAAGCAGTCTGCCGTCATCTGAAAATGGCACAAAAGACTATTATTGCAAAACTAGAGGCTATTCTCATACTGCATGTAATCTATATGCTACATTGAGACGACACACTTCTACGAAGCTAGCGCGACAAACTCCTTCAGAGATTAGATTGCGGCTGAACAGCTGCATTTTATCAAACTAAGCCACCAAAATGAAACATAATACTTGTTTACATTGTGACACGCAACATAACTACGATCCTATGAAGCTAGCATGATTCCACTGCCGCTATCGAAAAAGGACTATAATAATTTTACTTAGCCTTAGCTTTTAAAAAGATTAAAGTAGCTTACCAGTGCCTACAAAGATTACATCATATTTCTTTCCATCTCCAGCTTCCACTTGCCAATCTACCTGCATCTGCGTCATTCTGTAGCTAAAACAAACAATTACACATACTTTATCACACCATAACAACAAGTCAGCTCTCCCTTTGATTAGAATAATTTATCCAACAAAATACGATGATTTACAATTTATCATGGTCGACTCCAGAAAAATTATTTCATTTAAATACTTCATCGGATGTAAATGTTTTGATGAGCTTTCGTTCAATAAAGATCTACTTACACAAAATTTTAGTAGATTTTATCAGAAATATTGGTATTTTTCTATTATTTGCAATTGTTTTTGATGTTTTAGTGATTTGATTGCCAGGATGTTTCAAGATTAAAATCGACAAAACTTGATCGTGATTAAGATGCTCAGAAGAAAATACGTGCTGAATGTCATCACTAGTTGCATTCAAGTTGCAGCGTTACGAGTCTCTATTCTTTCGGTCTCTTTGCTACTATAGACGTCTCAGAGTTATAACCGCGATCAAATTTTGTCGATTTTGAACTTTAACCATCTTGGCAGTCAGATCAACTCAAACATCAAAAACAATCACAAATGATAGAAAAAAGCTGAAACTTCCTGAAAAAATTCAACGAAGATTTTGTATCAGTTCATTTTGGTATGCTATATTGGGTTTCCTACTGTTCCAAGCATATTGTGTAAACTGCAGAACGGTAGGTTCTGGCTCGGCGTACTCACTCGACGGAGGACATGAAGAGGGCTGTATCGCCGATAGGTCGGACTGTGTCTTGCAGTAAGTAGTTGTTGGCAGCCTCTTTATTCTCTTCTGTCAGTTGCTCGCCTTCATTGTAACACTGCATGAACAAACAGACCATTATTGGCATTATTTAATACTTCAATATGGGGAATTATCGTTTGTCTGCGGACACTTTAAGGCGGACACCTTAGGCGAGGTTCAACATAACACTTAGAAGAATTAGCCGGTGCAGACAGCTATTATTAGTAGGAGGGGAGCGTCTGCTCTTGCCCAGGGCTGTAGTTTGGACACGGAGTTGAATGATATTTACTCAGGTGACATAAATCTCTGACTTGCTAGCTTCAAGCAGAGAGTCGTGATCACTCAAATAGAATAGAAAGTTGATATAATAGACGCTAGCAATTGGTGTTTAAAGAAGCTCAACAGGGATGTGAGTACTTCAATTCACACCTTCCACCAGTAGCCGATATATTTAAACTTATTCTGTTGCCATCTTATGTTACGATGTCACATAATTTGGATGGTTACGCCTCCATTTGCCAAATAAAATAGGCCACATTTAGCTTACCTTAGCAGGAGGTCGCAAAGCTGTGTATTTTCTGGGAGTTAGGTTCTCATCATACGCTACTTGATCAACAGCGGTGTCAAACATCCTGTTCACATCAGACACTTTGTAAGCGCAGATTGCCGATGTCTTTATGGAATTTCTGCAACAAAATTCAAAACATTCAAGTATAGGAAACCAAAACATAAGATGAAATACATCAAGTGTGGTTAATGGTTAGTGAATGCTAGTAAATCTTACTTGGCCGAATTAAATATGCCAAATATGATCTCTTCACCCTCGGCTCCGACAACCGAAGAAATCTGTGGTACGCTGGCATCAGCTACAATGCAGAACATATGAATAATGTAAACAGTATGTATGAAAAAATAGACAAATGTGTACTAATATCTTACTCATTAAAGCTGTAAAGTACAACATACCTAATTCATCGACGTAGTATGAGTAGTATCCAGAATAGGCTTCTACTAAGTACTTGTCAGACACCTTCTCATTTACGCCAGGTATTCCACACAGCATCCTCGCCTTGAACAGGGTCGAAAATTTAAACTTTTCAATTTCACGTGGAAAGTTAGTTCCTTCATCATTTTTACACACTCTGCCGATCCGAGAGTAAATACTTGGCTGAGAGCCGATCGAATTGAATGTTTCTAGAGCCGGTTCAGTGAATGTGAAGTAGACAAAGTCAGTCGTCTCAAAGATGTTGGCGTAATTAGGAGGCAGCTCAGCAGTGTAGTCTACAGGAGAAGACAAATTGGGTGAAGGTTATAAAAGAAAAAAAACAACAATACAAACTCTGTAACCAATATTTACCAGAACAACAAACCTACAAATGGTAACTAAACACTCAATGTTTATCTTTTGGTTTCAAAGAGACTTGCGAGTCTAGTAGCGATGACTTACCAACTTTGAAAACGTCATCAGCGCAGTCGGATCTGAGTCCTCCTACTAATACTTCTCCATCGCCATCGTAGATGTTGTCTCTAAAAAGCTGAGGACACCAGTGAGAGCCAGACTCCACATAATCGCCGAGCACATAAAGTGCTCCGGTGTCGGCCTGCAGTTTTACGACCTCATGCCAAGGCATGATGGGAACCAGAGGGTTAGGAACATTTTCAACATTTTCGGTAGCCAATGGCCATTTACCCTACAATAATCCACCAATCGGAACTTAAAACTACTGCTATGATATGCAATAAAGAAACCAAAGCTAGCGAGGTTATAACAGATGTCCTCTTGTTGATGCCAGCATACCTGTTCATTCATCTTTAACTTCCTGCAAGCTTGACTTTTGGCGCTGCTCGCACAGATCACGAAGGACGTATTCGACTCTTTTAGGGCTGATGTTACGTAGCTGTTACAGTCGCGACCAAATTTAACAATTTCTCCGTTGCAGAATGAGATGTCCTCATCTGATGGATACCATTCGTAAGTTTTAAATATCTCAAAGGTTGTCGTGCTGACATTATAGTAAAAGTTCCTGTAATATATAATTTTATTATCTTTTACATATACCTATATGCTTTACGGCTTGCAGTCCACAGAACTGGCCAGAACAACGATGAGAGCAAGTTATCTTACAAATGAAAAAGTCATCATGGTTGAATGCTATTTCTAAAAGAGTAGTAACTTGTTATCTGTAGAATGTGGCTATTTGATCAAGTGATAACGTCTGTTGTAACACTATTCAAATTAATAACATACCGCATTCTTCAATCACAGCAGATGAGTTATAAATCTTACTAAGCTTACATCTTCTCAAAAAACCCTTGATTTTGAGGGAAAGTCAGAGAGTAATTGTATGTATCCACTAACCTTCCGCCCACAAGCATAAATGACTCTTCAGCGTGTAGAATTTTGTAGTACTGGTTATCAGAAGTCATTCGTGGGTCGAATACCATCGCATCAGTTTCTACAAACACAAACTTTGGTAATAACTGCGTTGAAAGCTGTTTAACACAACACCAGGGCTCTACCCTTGTCAATAGCTGGAATTACCATATAGTCAAGTTCAGTAACCACTTGAAAATACAAGTCATCTCGATGCCAGGGCCAAAGTAGTTACGGCATGTGATTAGATGTGGTGAGATATGCGGTGAGACGGGGAGGATTAAAGAAGATAGGATCAAGGGCTCAGTATGGTACCTCGCTCTAAACTAACAAGCCTCGGTCTTATTTGCTTGGTAGGTTTACACCAGCCAGGTTGACGCGACATGACAAAAACTGAGACAAAAACAAGATTGTACCTGCTTGATTTAGACAAATCAAGCAGGTAGAACTTCACCACTAGGATATAGGGAAGTAACCATACAATGTTTCCCTTAAGATACCTATCCCGTTTAAAAAAATATGAACAAAAAATTTAGGAGTTTTTACTTTTAAATCAAAGCTGACAGAAGCTGGCACAAGATAATTGGCTACCAAACTACCAGAGGAGAGATGACTACCAAAGGAATTGGCAAGAGCAGAGTTGGCTACAAAAGAACAGGGAAGAGCTGGTTACCAGAGGAGAGTCGGCTACCGGAATAGAATCGGCAACCAGAATAGAGTCGGCTACCAGAATAGAGTCGGCTACCAGAGGAGAGTTGGCTATAACACTAAATGGATGCCAAAGATGTGCTTACCACTAACGCTGGCGATAACGGCGGTGATGGTAACACAGATAAAAACATTCTGCTTGAAGGCAAAATTATGGAAGACCATCTTCAGTATTATGCAAAAGAGTTCAAAAGAAATACGCAAGTTGGTTGATCCTATAATAGTCCTCGCATAGCGTGCAGTGTAATCCAGCTGATGAAGGCTTAATCCTAGTCTCTTGTTAGTATAGCGTTTGTAACGGAGACTATTTCAATAAATGATATAGAAATAAGAATTAATTCCTTCAGTTAGTTGAATAAAGAGGTCAGATGAGATGAACCGACGTCGCGCACAACTGCAGCACTACAATATTCTAACCCATGTCATACCTTCACTACCAGTCAAATAGTGAAACATTACACGCATCACCTGGCACAGTCCTACACTAACTCCTAAGTAAATAATTGGTTGAAAGGAGCCTTGATGGCGATTCGCGGGTGTACAGCAGTCACGTGATCGAGTGAGGCGCTCGGTCCTTTCGCCTGTACGAAGTTTGTGACCCACGCTATGAGGTGATAAGGCACACACTGCGCTGAGACAAACACCTTTATCATATTCCAGGGTTTTAAACATTTTGGCCTTGGTGAAATGCTTGAAACCTTTGCTTTTGAAATGCATTCCAAAGCAATTTGTATTAAAGTAGATGTGGAAATGAAAAAGGGAATTTTTGGAGTTGAAAACATTGAAATTTTTGATTTAATTATTTTTTGGTATCTAGAACTGCTCAATACCTTTACTTGGAATTTCATTTTCTAAAATATTTAGTGCTACATCAAGTTTAATGTAGCATGGCCATAATCAAATCTGTTGCCAACCACTAACTGAATCAGAAATAATTCGGGCCAGCCTGCAACGAATTATACCAAGATTTAGAGAAAAATAATAAGCTTACAAAAAGAAAGAAAAAAAATAATATTATTGGTAATAATACTGGCACAAAAACCCTGTAAACATTCACGCAATATAATTCACCAGTGCATTTAAATCTGCCTTTTAACTGGCTGTTTGCAGTGGCATAACACAGCTGTGAATTGCTATTAATCCGCTCCATCAAATGTCCATTAATTATTTTAAAGAAATACAAACGAAAAGCAGCACTAAGAGGGTCTACACATAATACACGCATTCAAAAGCAACCATACCAACTGCTAGTTCAAAGCATCTAAATGAGTACAGGCTTTCTTCAATTCTTATAAACTTAAATTCAGTGGTTGACCGAGTACGCCTCTGTCACTAGTAATTAGTGCTTTCACTTATGCTACAAGCACTAATTAGAAAGAAACTTTCTGGTAAACACACAAGCCTGTGCCTACAGTTGGCCAGTAAACAGGTTCTATTTACTTTTTTGTGACATTGGAGATATGCCTAACAAACACGCATGGTATTTTATGTCTATGGTTTAACTAAACCACTGTTATCTACGTGTCAAAATTAGAGGTCGAAATAGTGTATAGTTTAACCACCTGCCTACTCTGTCACTCTGCTGTATGATGGGTCAAACTTCACAACGTAGCTCTGCCTGATTAAAGCTTAATGAGTGCATAATTATAAGTAATGAGTGCAGTTTTTGACTCTGAAATTGCATTCAGAATTGGACATAATTTGGAGTTATCTACAAACAGAAGGCAACTCCTTAAAAGACATTTTTGGCGTAAAACTATTGGGAGCAAGCTTATGCAGTCCACGTTTTACAAAATTCCAAAGATAATCAATGATTTGATGTAGAATAATAATTATAATCATCTTGTAAAAGCAACTTAATTATTTTATTATTAAGTATTATTATTATTAAGTTAAATTATTTTATTTATTAAATAGTGGTAAAAGAGGACAACCTCTGAAACAATCTAGTTATGGCTTATGCATTTATTTCACTCTTGGAAGGTTTTAAATTTATATGTAAAAGCCATAGTTGCTCTCTGAGTAGAGTGTACAAGTCAAAACTTCATTGTATCAGCTCCTACTCTAGTTATCAGATCTCTGTGGGAAAACAACTCCACCTCAACATCAAACAGCCAAGTGTTGCTTCAGCTAGGCTTGTGTAAGCCTGCTACAGTTTTGACATTTTGAAAAATGTACTAGTTTTCTCTATAGTGAGTATATTATCAATTCTGTAATTCTGTTTATAACGCTATACGTACATCGTTTTGTCTCACAAGTGTGCAGAGAGGAAGAAAAAAACGCGTTAAGGTTATATACAAGATTACCATTATTCAAATCAAATATAAGAGCTTGCAACGATTTGGCTCTTTAAATGGAATTTTTTACTTAGTATGAAGGAAAAACTTAACGTAAACTTTTTACGTCATGTAAAATTTATGTTATATTATTGTTTTATTGTTTTAGTTATACATTATAGGAGCGCCTCCTGTATTACTTTACGTTTTAGCCAAACTGAGTAGTAATGCATAAATGTAACACCTTTACAATAGGTTGATATCGATTTGAAAACTAGACTAGTGTCGGGTGCCAACAGATTGGGTTGCAAATAGTGTGCCATTAATACAAGGAGAATCTCATCTCATTAGAGCACCTCTGCCTTATGACACCGTTATAGCAATTATCATCGCTGATCTGATAACATAAATAGCTGCCTGCAAGCAAATTTCAAGAATCAACAAACAAGAGCAAAAAGTTAATTAAGCGGAGTAAGTCCCTAAGAGCAAAGATTTTATGTAGTGCCAACTGCTATAAATGGCAATTGATCCATGGAACAAGCATTTTGCGAAATGAGCTTGGCAAGGTGTCAAGCTCTTTTATGTTGCTAAACAAGTAATATCCCAGGGCAAAACCTAATGCTTATAAAGAGCTATTGCTCTCCTTCAAGCCACTCTCAGACACTTCTCTTTGCCAGTCAACTTTCCAATTGAAAAGTGACGCTCTCTAGACATATTAGTTTCTGGGTGGTTGATGAATCAATTTCATTTCTATACTTATTGATTTAATCAAAATTTTAAACTAAACCATGTCTACACAGATCACAAACAACAGCTTTACACGTTGATGGCAGATTGAAGCAATGCTATGTAATTATGATGAATCTGGGTTGAGCACGCTGGTTTGATTAGAATGAAACCGTGTTAGCATTGGAACCTTAGCTTAGCCTCTGAGTGTATAGCCACTTGTCACTCATGTTTGCTATAACTTTGGAGTATTTGCGTAGCACTCGAGTGAATCCCGCCTCCAATCACCCGAGATACTATTAGCAAGATTGCTATAGTAAACGTACTTTCGTTCAAACAAACCTATTCAGGTTTGTTTGAATGAAACAAAAACAACCGGTAAACCTGGCCAGTGCCTTGCCAACTGATGTGGCTACTTCAACCAAGATGTTTTCGCAACATTTTCCGGAAATAATAGCATTAACGGTTGACCAAGGCAGGTGGAAAGCACTGCACCAAGGTTTAACTGACACTCAGCCTCAAAGATTTAACGTTTGCTTATTCTCATTCGGCAGATTTTATCAAAAACTATTGATATTTCTTTATCTATTTCGATCGTTTTTGATATTTGAGGTGATCTGATTGCCAAAGTGTTTTAAGATTAAAATCAACAAAACTTGATCGCACTAAAAATGCTCAGATCAAACAAAACTGTGATTATGAGGTCTATAGTTGTGAAGAGACAGACAGAATAATGACGTAGAATGCTGCAACTCGATCGTAAAAGCCAAATGAATTACAGCAATGATAGCAACTAGTGACTTCATTTCGCATGTATTTTTTTAAGCGTTTTAACTGCAATCAAATTCTGCCAAATTTAATCTTGAAACATCCTGGCAGTCAGATCACCTCAAACATAAAAGTAATATCAAATGGTAAAACATATCTATACTTTCTGATAAAATTTACTAAGATTTTGTACAAGTTCATCTTTAACACACACGATTAAAAAGACGGTCAATAACCTGCATTACAAAATATATATAGCCCAAATATGAATTTCGTGTAGATAGTTGTTTATATAATTTCAGTAATGTAATAAAATAGCTAGAGCCCTCACACTGACAACTATAGGGTATCATCAATCATAAAGTTGACAGATCATAATGTATTCGCAAGATGCATTTTTACAGCTAACTCGGTTTCTGTTGAGAAGCTGTTTGGAAATGAAGCAGTCAACAGGAGTGATGAATGGCAGTAGTGCCAACTCTCTGGAGATGCCATACAAAACAAAATTACTTTTAAAGCAATAAATCATATTATCAATTGGTTTTTAGTGGTTGAGCCCAGGGCCTGCCTTGCTTGCCTCTGCTTACACCTTCAAGTGACATAAGAGCAATGGCCTACTCGCCTACGCTTAAGGAAGATGGTACTACACTACCAACCGCATAAACATCTACAGCTGGCGAGATTTGAAGCTAAATTAATGCACCTGCATCAGGCTATTTCATCAACCACCAGCAGTTGTCTTTATGACTAGCTCAAGAGGGTTTAATTTGATGGGCAATGATGTCATCAAGATCATTTTAAGATTTAATAATGAAAGAAATGTACCACCTGCCAGCTTTAGCCAAAATTATATTGAGCAAAACACCATGTTACTATAATTCCCCTTGAGAAAATGTATTAAAATTTGAGGAGACAACTCCAAACATATTCACAAATTATTGCAATCATTACAGCCATTTCACTTTGACAATTGGAAACCTACATACACTGCAATTCAGTCTGCATGTCAGCACCAGAAAGAACGCCTCCTACTCGCAAAGTCAGAGTTTTATGTATTTTAAAGAAGAAACAAGTGTGTTCATAACTTCCACAGTTTTCTTGCAAGATAATAGGGTCAAACCAAGTCAGCAAGTTCATCTTTACCAAGTTTTTAAAATTTCTTTTTGATTATAATTTAAATCATTTTGAGATTTAGTAAACAGATAAAAAGTCATGTTTCCTAAATTAAATCTCATCTCCGAGACCCTGTTCTAACATCTTTAAAAAATTGAGACCGTATTTACATAAAAAGACAGAATAAATGTTTTCATGGAAAAAAAGAATAAATATAGTTTGTTATTTAATTTCAGACTAATAGCCACAAGACTAACAATGATACAAAAACATGTTAACAATCTGGTACGAAAGATAAACTTGGCAAACTGCTCAGCAATTGTTTGATTTGCTTCTAAACAAAAGCAAATGCCATGCGTTCCAGAGAAAGAAGAGTCCAAACAAGGATTTGTCAAACATTGTTAATTACTCATATTGTTGTTGAGGTAAAACATGACAGTTAGTGCTAAGTTCTCTTCTTTGTCTGTAGCCGGTAGCAGACCATCAAAGGTGTGGCAGAGGTTAATCCTTGGAACTATAAATTAATCTCTGTGAATAGACCTCCCACAGCCTCCGGCTGCCGTAAACAGTCATTAGTTCAAAAAACCATTCGCAAACCTTGTAAAGTTGGTGGCCTAGTTAACTTGAGATTTGTCTAGATATAG
Organism: Watersipora subatra; assembly: GCF_963576615.1. Taxonomy (NCBI): domain Eukaryota; kingdom Metazoa; phylum Bryozoa; class Gymnolaemata; order Cheilostomatida; family Watersiporidae; genus Watersipora; species Watersipora subatra. The sequence continues at coordinate 48,762,491 of NC_088708.1, forward strand.
ACACTCTGAGGTAGCCACTGAAACAAGGGCTGGCTATGCAAGGGGCAGATTACTCTGATAAGAAGGTACTCTCATCATCTCCTTAGTTACTAACAAATCCTTTTGCCTACGAATTCGTCAGAAAATGTCCAAAGCTATTTGCATCAATTGAAGGTTGTCATCCCAATTAGCTTCATGAATTATTCATCACTGTGTAAGCTCACAAGGTCAGAGGTCATACTACATATATATGGATAGTTGTTGGTTAAATTACTGAATAATATTAATCATTGTGACGTAGTGGTAGCTAATTTAGTAGTAACCACCATGACATTACTTGAATTTTTGAAGTTCTAAAAGCCATCTGTACATAAAACAAAATCGTAATAAAACGTTAATTTGGCGAAATTCCAACCCTCACCATCATGGTGTCGAATAATTTGATAGTTTCGCAGTTTGTCAAGGCTAAGATGTGCTTCTTCAGAAAATCTGACGCATGATGTAAAATCTCAACTCATACGCACCTGTCATAACTGGTATATCAGCTGTAACCATTCCACATAACACCACAGCGGTCCAAATTCCAGTTACAGTATCCATTCTTGTGTCCTCTATCATTCACCTCAGTGGATTCTAAAGCATAAATACATTTATAAGAGAAATCATAGCTATCCAAGGCTGGTTACAGCTTTGTTAAGACAGCTGCCACTCGAGTCTAGCTATTTGGAGAGGGGTGTCAGCTGTAAATAGGATCTGAGATGAAGCAGGCTATTGTGAAGGTATTGCGCACTTGAGTGAGTCCATCCATGGATACGTGATCAGATGAACAAACTAACTTCAAACAAAACCATCCTCTAAATAGCTCCTAATTTGTAGGATTAGCAAAGACCAACTAATATGGCCTTGGCACAAGCTAGAAAAAAGCCCACAAAACCAGACCAAGCCACTTGATGGCTTGTCAGAAGAAATCGATGGAGCCTAGCCACTTTCACTATTCCAGTGCTGATGCGAGTCTGTCGAAGAAATTAAATTCAATCAAAATTGTTGCTTTCAGACTTTGTGACCAGCGTTGGTAATTACTGAAGAATTTTAATGGACTAACAGCTGGTCTAGTTTGTTTTGGGGCAACAAGAAATTCTTCTCTTTTATGTTTCAACAGTTGCAAACTGTCTGACAATTGCCTACGAGGGTACAGTTCCTAGGCCCGCAGCAACCAATGTAATGCTGTGGTTTTCAGAAAGTTTTGTGGTTTTTCAAGTGCCATACTTGTTTTTTTCAAAAAGTCTCACGCAGCATGTGAAAATATTGAGAGCAAAAAAGAAATATCTTCTCTTCCCAACGACGTAGAATTTAGACAAGACAATGTCAGCCATTCGAGTATAGTAGGTGCAAAGCAACAATACCAAATAGTTGTAATGTTCATCTCATCCGCTAGTAGTTAGTTCCATAACAGAGTAGCCAATCAAAGGCAGCTTTAGAAAGACATAACTAAAGCATGAATAGACCTAAGTTCTCGAAGTCATCAGGCTGTTAACAACCCATTACTTGCCCTGTTTACTGATTCGGCTGTGTTTTGATATGATGAAGAGCCAGAAATTGTTTAATTGTCTTGATGAAAGGTCATAACCCCATCTTTAGTATTTAGATTATAAAGTTATAGTGTCCAGCTTCGGTTAGCGTCGCTGATGACTGACTTTACATTACATTGACAGAGATCTTATAAAACAATGCCTTGGCCTCATTATAAACATCTAAAGGCCTGATGTTTCCAGTACCATTTGACTGAAATGGCCATTAGTTTCAGTGACCTTTTACCTCACAAGGTCATCAACTGAAGCTTGTCTATTTTACTATCAAGTGTCCTAGCCTACTCTCAGCGCTGTAGTCCCCAGTCTATCTAACCCAAGCAGCTTTGTTCTATTCGTAAACATCAGCAACTAATCACACTGTTAGTACAAGTTTAACATAAAAAACCCTTGCATTAATTTAGGGACCGTCCAAACTGTTCGCTTAAACACGAAACAGATGGATTCGCTTTAAAACAATTGGATCGTATTAAACAACCCTGGATGAAGCTGGTTCGCGCACTCACAGTGATGCTACCACAAGAAAGCGTTTCGCGACGAGTGGTTACAAAGGAATTGAAAACAAACATTGTTCTCATAAATAGCTCTTTTAAGGAAAAATGATTAAACGCCTGATCGTCTTTGAAGAACACTGCAGGTATCAAATCTACAAGAGCACCACAAGGAGAAATGTAAGCATCAGCACTTGAGGTATACAATAGATGAGTTCTTTGAATGATCTGTGATCAGATATATCAAGGAGAGCGAAGTGATTTGTTTGTGATGATTTTGAGGTGTCGCTGAATTGTGAACAAAAATTAAGATCTTCAGTCAAGCATTCACCGAGCTTCTCCCATTCCTCTTGTGATAAATCACGGATAATTTTATGAAAAGATAAGTTGAAAGCATTTACCAAGCCCTGGCTAGTATCCTACACGAAGACGACTTGGCAAACAAAGCGTGATAAACGATTGCACCTGAACAGACAGAGCATTATTCTCAAATTTTGCAATGATATGTTTCTAAACACCTAACAATCTATTCAACTTTTAATTGAACAATTAGAATGTATTTTTTGTGATTCATGCTCGATTATAAATTTGGTGACTCAATTAAATCAACAACCTCTTTCATTTCAGTACGATGACATTTCAGTGCGATAAAACTTGGGAACTGAAGCATCCTGGATAAGGATACCAGAGGCTCTTCAATTGCAAAAGTTTTATACCAGAAAAAAGGTGAATGAATGTTGTCAGGATCTAGGAATGACAGTCGAAGTGTCGGCATAGGTTGGCTGATGGACAATATCGTAATCATATTACAGACTGATAGGTAGTATGAGTAAGACAGGAGAAAGATTTTTATCCGCAGGATGATGTAAACATGAACAGTGTGAACGTGTTACACTGAATCATGGCTATGGCCAGTACTAGACATTGTTACTAGAAACAAGAATGTGAATGTTCGTAACAAGAGTTATGTTGTTGGAAACTAGGACACCGGCAGTGCCGTGCGCCGTGAGAGGTCGCCATGTGAAATCACTATATCCATAATTATTTCATTGCCAGCAAATTGAATGAGTGGTGTGGTGGTAGAACGCGTGCCTTTGAATCTAAAGCCCTAGATTTGATTCCTGTTTGAGGTAATTTTTTCCTAACGTTTTAGCATGGCTTTGGAAGGAAGGACGAACATGGTTTTTATTGTAGTAAAGATTATGAGATCTAAAAACTGTGGGCAAGTTTATTTTATATTTTATTTATATACAATAGTGGTTGGCTTTAACATAACATATTTATATATCCAAAATCTAAAAACACTTCTTTACAATTTATGTAACTTAACTTTTTTAAATTGTAGTAAAAATTCATGCGTCATATTTTAATTAAGGTCAACAAAAATATAACTATACTTTTACTGGACTGCCATGCTGTATTTCAAGAGATAAAACACTTATTCTGATATTTTCCAACTTGATCCAATATTCCCTCACATAAACAATTATTTTTTTAAACAGCATCCATGAAACCAAACTGTCTGGGAAAAGACCTGATCACATCACCTGAGAGTTTACTAAAGATTGTAGGCAGTGGAAAAAACTTAAGCAGCAAGCAGATGGTATAAAGTAGATTTAGTATTACTACCTTGAATACAGTTGAAAGCTTTCGTACATCCAAGTAGTTTATCTATGACACACAGCTGCCTCTAACGCCTCTTGTATCTCGAGTTATTCTGAAAAGAAGAGGAACAGCAGTAACCCTTTGTACACTCTACAGCTGTACTACATCTTCAATGGAATAAATGACATGCGCTATATTTCATTGTTGGCTGACCTATTGGCTGAACAACTTGTTACTCATCTACGATTGGTTAAATCCGCTAGAATCAAAACATGCTGTGATTGCTCGATCCTTTTTAATGGCGACCCTGTGATAATCTCTGGCTATAGTCTTGCCTTACTAACTGTGCAAACATTGATTGTGTATTCACTCAAGTCATCTGTTGGAAATAACAAAACAGTGAAGGTCACACTGATGATTACAAACGAACAAATTCGCTAAAGATCACAAAACTACCACACACATTGAACAACAAAAGTCTGCTTTGTTTATATACTATGCTGATAGCTGTCATCGTTTAAATCATAGACTTATCTAGTTGATATGTATACCGCATTTTATATATACAGACCACTTCGGAGTTGCATATCTATGCAAAGTCAATTGCTAGCTGAACCATTATAATCAAAAGTCTACTATGTGAACAATGAACACGTACTGTGGCTAAATGTTAGGTAATTACTTTTTTTAAGTCATGAGACGTCATCAATGCTGACTATCCGGTTTGTCATATTCGTAAACACTCGTCTTTTTGTAAAACAAGTTTGTAGAATTAATTTATTTAATAATTTTAAGAAGTCTAAAATGAATTGAGTCTAAAATCTGGAAGTCCTTTTAAAATGAGTCACTAGCCACTTCAACTCAAATGCGTAGACATTGGTGCAGTCAAACCTTCTTGAGCATCAGCTTATTCGTAGCCCTCAGGCACTAAGCATACTGAGTTAGTAAATGTGGAGTGATTATTTTTTGAAGGTGTGAGAGTCATCACTATTGAATGTTCAGTTTGTACAACTTATTTGAAATTCAAACTACCTTATGAGTTTGTAGAATTGATCTGTTTAATAATTTCATAAAGTAATTGAGTCTGAAATTTGCAGGTCTATTCAAAGTAAGCCATTAGCCACCGCTACTCACTGTTCAACAAATGGAAGGAACCAGAGTGATGTGTATAGAGTTTGTTCCCAGGTGGAAGCTGCTATATTGGCGCAAGCACTGATCCACGGTCATACCTATGGAAAGCCATTGAATGGACCAGCTGCGTTAAAAGCCTGTTCATTATCTAATTGAAGAAAAATAATCAAGCAAGAAGAGAGAGATGTACATAGCAAATGAGGTTGTTGCAAGAAGAGGACTACCCTGCAGTGGTAGCCTAATTTGGCTAGCAGCAATTATTTACGGTATATAATGTATACAATCTTTCTAAAAACACTTCAACTCCTCAGGGATTTGTTGCTGTCAGACTTACAACCTCACCAAGAGCAGTTGCTTGTTTTACTATACCTATGTGATGTGATACTAACACATGATATATTAGTATTCTGATGAGTAAATGAGTGTTACAAATATTAAAAAAGCACCAAAGTTGTGGTGTGTTCAGTGGTGACGAAGCGGTGGGTGTTGATGGAGTGGGTGGTGTTGTGATGTTTTATGTGGTATGGGAAGAAAAAATGGGAATAGCCAAGAGATATAATATTAGCTATGTTTTAGCTTGAAACTCAGTCTAGCGGTAGGCTACTTACTTTTTCACTATGCTAGTATTTCTTTTATTACTTTATGATTTCATAGCAATTAGGTAATGAAAGAGCTTTTAACACAGCTGGTTTGTTTATTGCCTCACTTCAGGAGTGGCCGACGATGATTGTTGGTCCCATAATAACAGCTTCTACATGGGAACAACCTCTATACATACATATCACTCTGGTTCCTTTCATTTGTCGAAAAGTGAGTGGCTGGCGGTGGCTAATGGCTTACTTTAAATAGACCTGCAAATTTCAGACTCAATTACTTTATGAAATTATTAAACAGATCAATTCTACAAACTCATAAAGTAGTTTGAATTCAGAATAAGTTGTACAAACTGAACATTCAGTAGTGATGACTCTTACACCTTCAAATAATAATCACTCCACATTTACTAACTCAGTATGCTTAGTGTCTGAGGGCTATGAATAAGCTGATGCTCAAGGAGGTTTGACTACACCAAAATCTATGTGCTTGGAAACTATAAATACCGGGCAGACAACTTTACTTTGATCGGAAGTAATCCCCTCACGAAACAATTCTTCACCATCTCTTACTAAACTCTGTAGAAGTAATACCTCAGCAGGTTTCAATCTACTATAGGTAGGACACCAAAATTATCTAATAAAAGTTTAACTGTTGCTGATCACAATTTTCATCAAGTGGCCTCTACGCTTGAACCTCTTTCTTCCTTAGTGTGGTTAAACAAGTTCGATTATAAAAACTCATCATTGAGGCCAAATCTGAATGGTAGGAGTTGACGAGTTTCCGAAAGGTGGCAACTCATTTTTATTATTTGAAAACAAAAGCAAAAAAACTTTTAGAGAGCTCTAACAAGCCTTCAACCTTCAAGCTGTCGAACAAGGAAGCCCAGCACGCAACTTGTTATGTAACCATTATGATGTTATTAGTAGTGCCCGACAGCTTCTAGCTGTACAAGCCGGGTAGATAAGGCCTTTTACAGGGCACCTACTTTCTCATTCTTCCCGTTTTAATTACTTGTCACCCAGAGTATCACGGTTCAGAGCACATAAAGATGTTCAAGCAAAACATCTCAAAAAGTGACCACTAAGAAGTTTTGAAATCGCAAGTGACACTTTGCAATCAGGCAGTGATGGGTTTGGTGCAAGACTCGAGCGTGATTCAGACAGAGCATTAAGGGTCAAATATCGTGACGTAAAACATTATTTTTCAAGTGGTAAGAAAAGCGCCTATTGAGAGATGACAATGAATTCAACTTTTTGAATCTCTATGGAATAGACATCTGATCAAGCTGAAACTTTTGATTACCACAGCTTATCTATACTCTGAGCTGCCAGCATACAATGGAGAAGAACAAAATTATCCTTTATTATCTGTGACACTTTCTGTATACTTTCTAGCTAAAACAGCCATGAATGGAAGCAGCCAAATAGAAAAAGTCATGCAGTTCAAGCCAATGTCCCGGCTAATGATATATCACGTAAAACCATAGAGTGACATCATAGGATGATGATAGACATTAGGTAAATAGTTGGGAGATTCTGATAATTCTGGCTATAATTTCCGAAGATGCAATGCTAAGAACCCTTGAATTGCGCGTACAGCATAGAAGAAATTGCAGAAGTTTAGGCTGAGTTGAAGTTATATGAGGACAGAGAAACATAATAGTGGGCTGACTATTTTTAAAGGTCAGAGAATAAATTTTACAATTCACCTATTAAAAAATATGGTCATTTATAAAGCTGTCATTTTCACGCACTTCCTGTGTTTAAACAAATAAATAATACCTGGTCAATAGTAAGCCAACAAGGACAAGCCTGGAGCGAGGAAAAACAAGCAATGTTCTTATAGATACGCATGAGTGTTATTTAGTGCATGAGTTGTTGTACAACTGTCCATGATGCCCTCTGAATTAAAGCTAATAAAATGTGACGCTAGGTTAAGTCATTTGATTATTTTAAGTCAATTAACTTAGCTCATTACTCGGAAATCAGTAATTAGCTTTTCTTCAGAGAGCTGCTTTATGCGCCACCCTGGAGCAAATCATCATGCTATGCAGGCTCTTTATCAAATAGAAATTCATGGTTTCCAAAAATCACCAGATAACTCCATATTACAAATTTGCTATATCCAATCGCAGACCGTTTATTTATAGACGATTCGCGATATATCACGGTATTATTATTATTTTAAAAACTTGTAAATTTTTGTTAATATTATTTGTATATTCTGACTTGAAACAAAACTATTTTAGGTTCAATAATGGAGATACATCGGGAAAGTTTGCAGCTGTAAACTTTCCCGATAGTTTACCAAGCATCAACAACAGCCAAACAATGTGAACAACTTCGGTGATGGTGATTCGATGTCACATATACCGTATATGATTTGTGATATATCGATGTCACATATACCGTATATGATTATCGCGATATTATTTTTATGTAAAAAACTTGTAAATTGTGTTAATAGTTTTTTTGTATATTTTAACTTAAAAACAACCGTTTTGTGTTTGTGATAATTAAAAACATTTACTGCATGAATGCCCGTGTGGGTGGAAGGAAGTGGAATGAGCAAATTATAAGACTAGAAAACCGTATTTTAGTTCCAGTATCACTAACTCTAAAAATCTTTGGATGTGAGATAAATCATCATTACATGATTATATCGTTTATACGATTGGGGATATATTTTTAAATGGAAATGATTTTCAAATCATCTACCTTGAAAATCGCCACCAAACAATTAAGTCGCTTTATCGCGAAGCTCTAGTATCGAATTCGTGATTGCAGAAAATACTAAAACATTCTCATTTGATACAAGGCACCACAAAAACGTGAATAAGCCACTAGAACAAAGTGAAATATCAATAGCCAAATGACAGGCGCCTTGTCAACATGTTCTGCATGCGTGTGATGAATTTCTGTGATCAAATAACATCTAATTACTGGCTAAGAAATTGGGCATTTATCCAGCGGCTATCTTCCAACGACGCGTCTCATGAAATTACGGTACAAATTGGCAACCTTAACTCATAACCGTTTTAAACGCGTGTTTTCCGTTCCAGAACATTAGCTGACTCCAGATGTTTGTTTGATACAAAGATAACTAAGGCAATTAGGAATGTGAATTCATGCTAAAGTTCTAGACTAGCTAGCACGCAAAATTATTGTCACACGATTGACTACCTAGATGCTTGCGACTTCTGTGGATTGACAAAAATAACTTGCTCTTCTAAAGTATGTCTCTTCAGCTCTTCTCAGACGGTATATTAGCAAACATTATCGCCTTCATATTGAGTTACAAAGCACTCGAACAAGGTTTATGATTTAACCCTACAGCATCGAAATTATAGAGGAATATACATAATTTGTCTCTGCGGGCCAATAATATTGACCAAAAAGTGTCTGTCAACTGCTCTTCCACTTTTGTGTAGCGCCTAATTTGGCTACCTACAATTCAGTATTACGCGAAATTGTTCTTTTCATAGTGACAGTACATTCTAAAGTACTTTCCTTTTTCGTAGTGTAATTTAAATCGAAACTAAATCATATGCGTGTCTCTACAGTAGTAATTTTGGAAAAATATTTTGACCATAATTTAAAATACATTTGATTACCAGTTCATGAGTCATTTTGGTGAAGCAACTGCTCATATGTTTTGAAACTGAGCAACGTTAAGTCAACCTGAACAACTCAACAGATTTTCAGAAATAAGTGTAACAACGCTGCTTCAGTTTATTTAAATTTGACACAAATCTTTTTAAATTTTGATAAAAAGGTGTTGCAGAGTAACACTCATCATTGCAGCTTTGTAAAGTACGAGATTGATAAAAAATTTTCTTTCCTTACCGCAACCATCGCCACCTTCTTTTTTTTCATCATCATACGTGTTGATAAGCATGATATGCAGTTAATGGGCCGTACTAAAATGTTCCATACTCGCTATGGTCATCCCAAATAAGTCACGAAAACTACATGACACAAGAATGTTTCACTTGAAGCATTCAGCTTGAGAGCAAATTGCATGCCTATTACTGCAAGAGTTAAATCTCTTTCGCACAACATGACATTCGGAAGCACCTATAATTGCGGTAACAGCTCCTAATCCAGTCTCAGGTGAGCCAGTGGCTAGACTACCTTGTTTCCTCTCAGCACTTGAAGATAGATTATCTAATACGTATCCGCCTCTCCGGCTATCACTCATTTAGAAAATGACGGATTAACAAGTTTCCAGGAGACGCGTCAGTTGTGAAAGTTAGTAGTAAAACAAGATTTATCAGTAGTAATTACAGGTTCAGTTAGCGCAACTCGTGAATACAGATCATATTTACATACCGCCTTTGCAGCTTTTGTAGTTACTACAATTTATTGGGTTGCATCTAAATTTATGCAAATATAAAAGGTAACAAACACCACAAAAACCTGACAATCATTAAAATACTAATGCAGTAGACGAGTTCTATTATTAATGCTGGAGGGATTAGCAGATTACCTTACAAAATACTTTTCTAATTCCCGAGGATATATATATTAATAGGTTGAAAGTCTGGTCAATGAGTACATGTATTAAAGATTTACATATAGTAAGTTTCACTAAAGGAAGTTGAGCAAGTCTTACAACCAATTAGCTGTGTAACAGTTTGTGAGGTCATCAAGTAACAAACCGAACTAAATGATGTCATACTTTGAAAAGGCAAATTCCAGCCAGCGCCTTTTTAGTTACCAGCGAATGTTAAAAATGTAGAGTGCCCATAGAGTGAAAGATTTTCTTCAATTCCTGCCTAAAGACTCATTAGCCGACATCGATTCAGGTTCTACTCTGTGATATGGAACTTCTGGGCTTGTCGGCAACGACTGAATAATCTCCCGGAGGTTAACTTTGTGATCCTTGCTTTCTGTTTTCTGGTCATGCAGCTGTTTACATGAGCAGATGAGGAGGCAAAGGAATAGCACAGTTAAGACAACCAGCCAGAGCAAGAAACCAAGAATAAGGTCGCCGTTCACCATTGAACTCGTGTCTAGAGCTCCGAAGGCAGATGGTGGGGAAATTACAGGTACGTTACCGCAATCTGTAAACAATGAGCAATATGTACTAACTAGTTTAAAAGTTTATCACTATTTTTATTTATACCTATAGAATATAAAATTTATAGAATTTACCGCATTGTAAACTTGTTGAGAAGATTCGGAGAAAGAAAACTTACCTTCTGAGCAGTCTATATAAGCCCTAACACGGCATTTTAAAAACTTTAACTTACAAACTTTTAAAATTTAATTTTAACTTTTAATTTTAAAAACTAAAAATTTAAAAAAAATCTTGAAAGTTATAAATGACCAACTCTGGGAAAAGCAGCATACCCGCGAGAACACTCTGAATTGCTGAAGTTACGACACTTGCATACACTAAATCCATAGCAATTAAGCTACTTATTAGGTGATTGGACTAAAAAATTAAAAAAAAAACCATAAGAACAGTGTGACACCACTCGCTATGCATGATGAGATTATAGCTATAAGTCTATCAAAGCAATAGCTTCCAATTGGTTGCTAAGGACACAATCATTGTCAAAACTGAGGGAGACATCTAATTAATTCTCACTGCCACATCTAGAGACAGTGGCAAGGACCTACATGCATCATGCAAGACAACACACAGGTTTCACAGAGCCCTACACACATGTATATCACATATAGATCTACACATGGACTGTCTGAGTTTTCACACAGATCACACAGACTCCTAGACAAATAGCAGAGGCCTCTATACTGGTTACATAGCCTCGTATAGGCATTGTGCAGTCGACTTTCACAATGCTTACGGATATACATATTAGCTTTGGATGGATGAAAACAGTGCTTTGGAATAATAATGCATAAACCAGTTCAAAGTTTAGTAAGGATTCTGACATCATCAACAAACAGCTCAGCAAATGATAAAGTGTTCAATGACTAGCACTCTGTGAAATTACTTGAACATTTTCTTGGAACTTCAGCGAACATATGACTAGAACATCATGAAAAAATGAAACCAACAATTTTACACAGTTCCAGGCTACGTCTAACATTTGCTATTTGTTATATTTTGTGAATGTTTCCCTTTGCTATTTGCTACAAGTTGAAAAGGTAAGCAAAATAGGCTTGTTCTATTTCCCTTTTACACCCTTAAAATGGGCTTACACAAAGTGTCAGTAGATTTATCAGAAAGTATTGGTATTTTTCTATCATTTGTGGTTGTTTTTTATGTTTAAGGTGATCTGACTGCCAGGATGCTTCAAGATTAAAATCAAACTTGATAGCGGTTAAAATGCTCAGATTATGCAAATGTGCGATTATGATGATGTCTATAGTTGCAAAAAGACCAACAGAATAGAATGCGTAACACTGCAACTTCAATATCAACTCTAGCAATGACAGCAATTAGTGATATTATTTTGCACACATTTTTCTTCTGAGCGTTTTAACCGCGATCAAGTTTTATTGATTTTAATCTTGAACTATCTTGGCAGTCAGATCACCTCAAAAATTAGAACCAATGCAAATGACAGAAAAATACCAACACTTTCTGATAAGATCTAGTAATATTCTGTGTAAGCTCATCCTTGAGGTTAACAGAGTTGATTGATGCCCTAGTTACTTGGAATGTCAAGCTAACTCTGTGAGAAAGAAGTTCTGGCTAGTATACTAAAATTGGTGGTTCAATATATGAAAGTAAAATGGAAGCCTTCAATTTTTAAGATATTAGGCAGTTCAACAAACCTGAATGTAGTTTTTGTTGTTGCAAACATGATTAAAAACTAACGTATCCAGTCACTGAAAAACCAGCAAAATATGGATAGTGTATTTTGAAATAGACGCACGTAATACCCAATGTTTATAGTAGAACATTTCTATCAGCTCACTGGAAATTTAAGATTGGTTCATGCTAAGTACGATTTTCTTGAATATTGTTCAGACAGAGCTCTCATCATTGGTGCTCAAATGAGCTTTCCTTGTAAACATGTAACATGTTTTTGCCTATATTATAAAGCTTCAAGAACAACTTCAAAACGACAGCACTACAATGTCTTGCAGCAATTAAAGCTATATCAATACTATTTGAAGATTACAGGCAATATTAACAGTAGTAAGGGAGATAAATCCATAAAAACGCACCGGTGGTAAGAGGAAAACAATGGAAGCTTCCAATAGTGTTTATGCAGAGCTCATTTTGGGAGCACCCACTGCTTTCTATGGCACACTCATCGATGTCCACACACGACTGACTGTCCCCAGCCAGCGTGTAGCCAACAGAACAAGCGCAGTAGAAACTTCCGACTAGGTTCTTACATTCATCTGTACATCCTCCATTGTTTACACTGCACTCATCGAAATCTGGAAAAACGATAAAATTGAATCTAAACTTGATTTTGCTGAACAAAGTTAAAAGGTTACAATTTGTGACAAAGCCTAGATAGATCAATAACAAAAACAATATAATTAAATTTGCAGTGTTGACGCTGGCTCATGACAGATGTCATGTTATGCATCATCCACAGTTTTAGTACAAGAAAAAAGCGTTTCTTTGAAATAAGCAAGATATAGCAAGACAAAACTGCGTGCTGGATGACATGTGAACAACTGAACAGAATTAAATATGGAAGGGTTAAAACCTTAAGATGGGAGCATCGTTGATACAGCTGTAGACTCAAGGTTAAGTAAAATTCAAAAATGTGAAAGACTACATATAATATACAATATGATATATATTATATATAATACAATATATATAATATACATAATAAGAAGCAACTGGGTAAGAAAACAGTAATAGTTGTGATTTGAAGCCAATAAAAGAATAAGGTTTGGACATCATTCAGAAAAGCTATATTTCAGGGAAGATGACTTCACATAAAGTCATTAACATGAGCTCTCAGCAGTTCAGGTCTCTCTTTGAACACTGAGATCATTTAGAAAAGCTTTTTGTCAGGGGAGATGACTTTACATTTCGGCGTTAGCATGAGTTCTAATGAGCTTAGAAGTTTCTTTGTGATTTTAACAGTGGTTGACAACCATCTCGAATTCCTATAGCCCTTGGACTATATGATTAGTCAGTGATAACTACTAGTCTTAGAGCTTAGACAAAGCAAGTAAGAGTATTAACTGTAAAGATGTGAGACTGATAGAGATGCTCATCTCTCACTTCCGTTGAACTGATACTCCCTAAAAGGTTATTCATAAACGGAACAAATGACAGATAATAATATTTCAAAACAACTCATTACTCTTTTGGACTGACACGAAAAAAACATGTAGCATTCATAGAGAGTATATAGCATCACAGCTTCTACCGTAATAATGGAACAAGATGGCAGATGAGATGAAAGGGCAAGATGAAGTGCCCTAGGCATAGGATATTACTAAGCCACTTTACAGTGTTTGCATAAGAAGCAACAGGACACCCTGGTCAGACAAACAAAGATGAACACAATCAGACGGATTAGTAAAGCCTATTCAATCTGACCAAATCATAATTTTCTTGTGCCATAGAAAATAAGATTGACAAAAACATTAAGAAAACAAGGAATAGAGAGAGCAGTGAGTATTGTTAGCCTAGGTGCAACAGCTTTTTACGAAGCGCCAAGCTTATCATCACTAGGTTCGTCAGAAGGTGCTGAGGCTAGCAAAAGTGTGACTTGCAAAACACGGGACACCTGCGTACATAGAGTGAGTCAGAAAACTGGTCATTTTATGACTGTAATAGGCTCTAAATCGCCGTGCGAGACTCAATTACCTATTCAGGCACATGGCAAACAGCCACCAGGAGTTGCATCTACCAGAATAACACAGCCAATAATAAATTAATTTTATGCACTCTATTTCCAGAACGATTTTATGCATGATGGATTGCGTCCTGTAAAAGAAAAAAAGCATTTTCCATATCAGCGACTGCAACCATATGAAGATTATTAACACCCCAGCCGGCCAGAACAGGATGTCTGCATACTATAAGACAGTTTGACATAAATCCTACTCATTCCCTCTCAACCATATCAAAAAGCATGAAATATCATCATGATTGAAACGTCGTCTCGCGTTCTTTGAACCCGATAATTTTAGACTACTGTAGTCTTCAACTGCAGTTGTCTTCTGTTGTCTCCCTGCGATTGTTAACAAACTAAGTCACCATCAGAATTCAGCCAAACGCCATGATGGTTCTGAGCAAAGAAACATAATCTTGAAGTGTGATGGAAAGGTAGATAACAGCTATCATGGTAGCCTGATGCATCTTCTTTAACAACTACATGTACAACCATTGTTTTAATTATAGGATTATTTTTTTGAACTACATGAACCAATGTTATCATGACAACACACTATAACAACTGTAACTATAACTGTAACACTATAACAACAGTTATTTATAACTGCTTCATTACAAAAACGCTGCAGTTACAAAAGATAAAAGCGGTTTTTAGAAGTGTTTTAGCTTTCCAACTCCTTGACCCAATGTTGTTTTAGTATAAATACCATTTTGGTAAGACTTCACTCTCTATGTCTATGTTTCCATGACAGGCATCATGCGGATTTGGAGTTGTGTTACCGTGCGAATTAAGTATTTCTATGGATATTTGCATGATGCGGGTTGACTGCGGCTCCTTGTTGAAAGAAGGTAAGGAATTGTATCTTATAAGTTAATAATTAGTGACGCAGTTAGCGACGCACGAGTTAGCGACGCAAACATGTGAAACCCGATTGAGAAAGGATGAACGGAAGTATTGAAAATGTTTAAAATTGAATAGCTGGCGCTATTCAATTATTTCTATTGAATATAATTCACAAGTGCTGTTTCCATTATTAGCAAGCATGAGGGATTCAACAAAAAATGCGAATCGCAAAACCTGCTTAGCTTGCTGATTTATCCCATTTCCATGATGCAGTTAACTTGCGGATTGGCTCAAATTTGAAATCATGCGCGTCATGAAAACATAATGCCTGATATTTTTTTCTTACCACAAGCCGTTCTGTGCCATGCACCAATCATAAGAGAGTACTGCTGGGCTTTTGTAGCGAGTTCTATAAACACATTTTTAGCTCCCTTCTTTATATCTTCATCACAGAAGTTGGAATAATAATGAGCGGGGGAGGGGGGTTGAAAATAAAATTATGTAATGAAAGCAGAAGTGAGATAATTGTTGTGGGTATTTTTGTCAATGCAACCAAAAGAAAAAAAGCTAATTAGTTTGTTTACAAAAAAGACAAATATCACTTGCTAGTTACTAAGCCATCAACTAAGGAGTAGAAGAATGGAGAAGAATTGAGGAATGGAGAAGGAATAGAAAAATTATTCTGTATCAGCAGCCAAAGAGAGAGAGGCAGCACTGATTATAGACCAATGAGGAACGTACAAGGAAAAGAGTTATAAACCAACAAGGAAGCGTTCAAGGAAATAACAGCATTGTTTACACATCGATGTGGGGATAGGAGTGCCTACCTACGCAACCACCAGTCAGACCATTCAGTAGTTTTCCTTCTGAGCAAGAGGGTAGTGTAAGAGGTGTCGTCGTGGACTCTGAAACAGATCACATATGCAGATAACCGCTTTTCTACCTTTTTGACACAAGAAAACGCAACTCGGCTAATGGCTTTACAGTTATAAAATTGTGAATCCCCTGAATTGTTTTGTAATTGTAAGAACTATTTTTGCAACTTAGCTGAGCTCGGTACAGAATTCCCCAACAGCTTGAGTGCAGGTGCCTACCACCGACTTTCTTTTCTAATTGGTTCTATATTTTATTATGATTCAGCAAAAATAACTTAGCTTACCAGCTTCAAGATCCTTGCATAACCGGTAGTACCTGGACATCAATATGACAACATCAACAGCGCAAGAAAAACAATATATTTACAACACTAAAATTTGATTTAAGATGTGAGCCGCGTTGCCCAAAGCTGCGGTTCCTCATGGACCTAAGTTAACAATAACTTAATATTGTAAGATTGCAACATTTTCATTAGATGTAAATTGCTTAGGGTTGATCCAAATAAGCGGAAAATGAAGTTTCTCGCATAAAAACTATAAAAAACCTTAAAGATAAACTTATGCAAAATTAATATATTTTATCAGAAAGTATTAATATATTTTATCAGAAAGTATTAATATATTTTATCATAAAAGTATTAATATATTTTATCATAAAAGTATTAATATATTTTATCAGAAAGTATTAATATCTTTTATCAGAAAGTATTAATATATTTTATCATAAAAGTATTAATATATTTTATCAGAAAGTATTAATATATTTTATCATAAAAGTATTAATATATTTTATCATAAAAGTATTAATATATTTTATCAGAAAGTATTAATATATTTTATCAGAAAGTATTAATATCTTTTATCAGAAAGTATTAATATATTTTATCATAAAAGTATTAATATATTTTTTCATAAAAGTATTAATATATTTTATCAGAAAGTATTAATATATTTTATCAGAAAGTATTAATATCTTTTATCAGAAAGTATTAATATATTTTATCACTTGTGATTGTTTTTGATGTTTTGAGCCGATATGACTGCCAGAATGTTTTGAGATAAAATTGACAAAACTTTATCGCAGCTGAAACGCTCAGATTCAAACGAAAAAGTGATTATGACGTCTTTAGTTCTATAGTTGCAAAGAGACCGACAGAATGATCAATAACAAGAGATGTTCAGCCGAACACCTAGTGACACCATTTTGGAACATATTTTTTTCTGAGTATTTTAACAGCGATTGAGTTTTATTGATTTTAATCTTGAATTACCCTGACAATCAGATCACCTCAATCATCAAAAATAATTGCAAATGATAGAAAAATACCGATACTTTCTGATAAAATCTTTTAAAAAGTTGTGTAATTCCATCTTTAAGGGTTAAAGAAATCTTCTACAAGGAGGAGATGAGTGCACAAAATGATAACTTGGACAATATATTACAACAACAATTGCACCATACTGTTAAATTGCTTGTAAGTTTATAAACTGAGTTGGTTTACCAGGAGGAAGGAGGCATTGCATAGACACACAGATATGACCACCCATAGTATTGACACATGATTGTGCTGCTGTGCAGTTGTGTAGAAAGAGGGCACATTCGTCTGTGTCAACGCAGCTCCTGCCGTCTGCAGCAATAGAGTAGCCCTCTTTATGACACTCGCAGGCATAACTCCCGACAGAGTCAACACAGACATCAGCACATCCACCGTTGTTGTGGCTGCATTCATCAGCATCTGCATAGAGATATCTAAATAATAATATATTTCACTTGATACTAACTCTATTAATGTTGGAAATTATCTGGTTATGTAAGCTTTATTACATTATATAGTTACTTACGCATTACAGTTACATTACATTATTATTATATAACATTATTATTACATTACAATACATTATTATTACATTACATTATTATTACAATGCATTATTAGTTACATTACATAACACTGGGTAGCACAGCTAGTTACATTATATAGTTACATTACATTATATGGTCAATAAGTGGTTATATCTCATGATAAAAAGGACACATTCTCCTCTAGATAGTTGCTACTATAGCTTTTTGTATTTAATTATGGTTACTTGACCATATTTATGTCATGAATAAAATGTCAAAAATTGAAAGAGTCAGCAAAAACAGAAATGCTTTTGATTTAAATCCCATCACCTTTTCTTGCTTGTAAGTTTATCACACCGGAATTGTGCAAACTTCTGTTCATTCCACATACATTTATAATTTTAACTATTAAGACAGTTTTAAATTTACCTTAGTTATATGTCTAGTGGTATAAGATTAATATCTGTGAATTAAGTTGTTATTAGTAGTAAAAATCTTGTAAAGTCATGACTAAATTCATGTGAACTCTATTAGAAGATTAAATATAATCTTCTAATAGAGAAGGCAAGGACTAAATCACAGCGAGTCTAGTTCACTGTGTGATGGCATTTTCTGTAAAGTTTGATTTTAAGGGCTTGAATTGCTACAAACCACTCTAATTATAACCATCGTATGAAGAAAACAGATGAAATTAAACGATATTTTAGTATATTTATCAGAAAGTATCAATATTTTTCTATCAATTGCAATTGTTTTTGATGTTTCAAGTGATCTGACAACCGGGATGTTTTGAGATGTATACTCTTATAATTGTATCAACAGAAAAGTGAATACAAATCTGAAAAGTGAAATCGACAAAATCTGATCACGATTAAAATGATCAAATCAAGCAAAAGTACAATTATGACTTCTGTAGTTACAAAGAGATCAACAGAATAGAGACACATAATGCTGCACATTGAACACAATAGCTGATATCAACTACAGCAATGATAACAACTAGTGACATCATTTCACACGTATTTTTCTTCTGAGAGTTTTAACTGCGATCAAGTTTTGTCGATTTTAATCTTGAAACATCCTGGTAATCAGACCACCTCAAACATCAAAATACTTGTTAATGATAAAAATACCAACACTTTCTGATAAAATCTACTGATAGTTTGTGTAAGTTTATCTCAAGACCAAACTCAGTTCAGTTAAGCTGTAGGGCATATGGCAGACCTGACCTAATACGTATGTGGTACTGAGCTATAGATATCACTACATCGAAGCAACCGCAACATTAAAGACAAGAAATAGCCAAGAGATTATCAAAATAGAAAGCGGCGCTGCTATCAACCCATAATTAATATACTTATTCATAATATACAGAGTGGAAACGGAGGAATCAGTCAATAAAATAGCATTTATATTGATTAATTTGTGTATCTTCATGTAGTTGACACTTGAACACATTTTATGGACTTGAGAAATTTGAAGGAAAGACAAAGACCTCTTCAACTTCTCCATGTTGATCTTTTGTGAGTTTAGAGTACACTTGCTAAGGTGAGGTTGGGTATCTTCATGGTGGCATTTGTGCCCGTGCCCAAAATGTTAACTTGGTAAAAACACTTTGTCGTTTAACAAAAGGAAATAACCACTGATGCTCCTGGGAATAGTTCTTGGGGTAAAAAATCTTCTCGCGTAATACCCGATGAGTCATCACCCTTTTGTTGAGCAAGAGGCTGGTGATTGTGTAAAAGAAATTCTGTCACCACAATGTTGAGATTATTGTTACCTGCGAAGTACTAATGCGCAATACAGAATGATTAGGAGGTTCACCAATAGTGGCAAATATTTAATTTCATAAACATGTTTTATTTACTCATGAAGCAATGCAAATATTGCTTTTGGTTACGCATATAGGTATTGCATTTATAATAATATTTATTCGTGAATTGATATCACAGAACATGCCATATTTCAAGTTTGTTCTAAACTGACAGTATACTCCTGTAATTGTACTAACAGAAAAGTGAATACCAAATGAGAACCAAAATTCAGGAGTAGGCTATATCTACATGTACTTTTTATTGTGGAGTTTTAAATACATTTGATGACCATTTTTGAGGTGAAAATAAAACTTTTGCTCAAAAGATACTACAAAATGAAAGAAATATTTATTTTCAGGCACCTCAGTTTTGTAAAATAACTAACAAGTTATAGAAGCATTTTAGTCTCGCAGAGTTGATCTTTCATCGATCAATCTTGCTTACGATATTACTCTGACATATTATGAGTTAAACCAAAAACTAATAAACATTTCATATATGGAAAAATTAGTACTTCGTTCTTCAATAGCTAACTTTGTCTTACACAATTTAACATCCATAGGATAAATTCGTATAGGTCAATGAGGTTCCTCACTAAAATTTATGTAGGAAAGCGAAACAAAAGGCATGTAGAAGAAAAACCTTTTAATTTTGTAAAAGAAAACAAACTACAGAAGAAGTTATAAAAGTTACTAATAAATAAAGAATACGTGTTTTTAAACTCATTTTTTACTATTTAAGAAATGCATAATGGGTAACATACATCTATAAATAACTTCAACTTCTTCTAACATGATTACTTTAGACATACATGCAATATTATTAAAAGATAAATTGACAGAAAATTTTAATAGATTTTTTCAGAAAGTTTTAGTATTTTTCTATCATTTATGATGTTTGAGGTGATCTGACAGACAGAAGGTTTCAAGATTAAAATCGATAAAACTTGATCGCGATTAAAACGCTCAGAAAAAAAAGACATGCAAAATGACATCACTAGTTGCTGTAGTCGATATTGGCTATTGCATACAAATTGCAGCGTTACGAGTCTCTATTCTGTCGGTCTCTTTGCAACTATAGACATCATAATCGCACTTTCGCTTAATCTGATCGTTTTAACTGCAAGCAAGTTTTCTCGATTTTAATCTTGAAACATCCTGGTGGTCAGATCATCTCAAACATCCAAAACAATCACAACTAATATCAATACTTTCTGATAAACTCAACTAAAATGTCAAGTAAGTTCATTTTAAGTGTAACTATAGAGATGACTACTGAGTGCTCAGCGTTGCATGTATAACAAAAAAAGTTTATACATTGAAAATTGACTTTGAATTAGTTAAGTTTTTTACCCAATGAATTTGAGTAACTTTAACTAGTCTAAATTTTTACTATAATAAGAGCCATGTTCGTTCCTTTGAAGCCAACGTTAGGAAAATAAATTGCGTCATGATCTCTCATGCAATCATGATCTTCAAGCGATGGAGTGTGAAAAGTATTTTAACCAATCGGCATTAAAGATTAGCAGGTGTAATAAGTATGATGTGCCCAATTATTCTGTTGTATGTAGTCTAGTGGATAGCACTCCTGTCTGGAGCACGCGCTGAACTGGAGGTTCTGAGTTCAATTCTAGTGCAAAGCTGATTTTTCGTTTTTATAACTTTGTCGCTATAACTGGACACACAGATGACAGACGACAAACAAACCCTGAGATTTATATAAATGTACGTGTGCAGAATCCTCCTAGCATACAGAAGTGCACTTAGATGGAATGCTAGTGCTGCTGAACTCTCTCTTTTACCCCATTCAAATGGTTATCAAATAGTCAATTCATTTATCACTTGACCTACACCAATATCTGCGCATCCAGCTTGTTACCAAAACCATTATGCAGACAAAATCATCCATTTATTTGATGTAATCTATTTTATAGCTATTAAAATTTCACAATCACCTTGTGAATGCAAAGCAGTTACGATCAGAACATATCATTACAAAGGCATTGAAGCGCTTGCTAATCCTATTCCAACACGCTTCTGAAGAGCCGCTGATTAAAGGCGCGAGGAAACACTCGCCTTGTATTGCCAACAGTCTGTTACATAATTCCTTTCAGACATTTACAATGAACGTGAAACAAGCTAGACTTCCCTTCATGACAAATCATGCAGTATCCTATGGATCCGATGTTCTTCTTAGATTACTGCGTTTCCTTGCGTTGATGAGAGCCTTTGTAGGAGTCGTTATTCTTTTGATGTATGTAACAAAATTTTATGAATTCTAGTTGACTGCAGTGATGAAACCAATGCAGAAATATGAGCTAGTAAATTTCTAAGCACATGCTAAACAGTTGGTAACCAGAACTGGTTGCTTATTCCTATAAATTTGCAATATCACATAGTCTTATTTAAAGTAAATTATAGTTATTAGTTATTTTTCACTTGTGCTTTTATTAGCAATGACATTAAAAAGATTTTTATTGTAGCAAACAATATTTTATTGTAGTAAACAGTGTTTTATTGTAGTAAATAATTGTTGTAGGAATTATCAAATGCTGTTTTGACAACTGTATATCGTTCACATCAGTTCATGATTCACTTGATATTATCTGCATCAGATAATATCTGATGTGATAATATAGATCGATAATATCTGATGAGTAACGTATGAATTAATGACTAAAATATTATTTTAGTCATGAATTCATACGATACTTCTAATAGGCTACCAATGATTGGTTTACAGGCAATAAAGAGTCATAGTTGTTACATACGAGGAGTGACCAAATAGTGTTGTCGGTGATCCATTTGAGAAAGTATCCAATAGGACTCTTAGTGGGATCACACTCTTAGCTTTCTATTTTTTATGTTTTATCTTAACCTTTACTCTTCCATAAAAATACATTCATTTTCACCCAATTTACTATAACAGTGGTTTGCATGAGTTTAAATAAAATAGGCCTGGCAAGGTCAGAAATGTTAGGACTGCGAGACGAAAATTAGGGTTAAAAAATATATATTAGAAGTCAAGTTTATTATAGATATAAAAAACAGTAACAATCGCACTAAATAATGCAATAGAAATAAAACTAGTAAATAAACGTTGGCTAATGTAAGTATGTATGTATGACAAACTCAAGCAAATGTATGAAGGGTGAATATGGTGAGTTCATATTACTAATAAAGCCACATTTATAAGTTCGGGAAAAGTGTGTGTTTGTAACAAGAGTCTTGCGAGTTTATTTTTTGAGTTGAATTGTTTGTTAAAAGTAAATATTTACTTAATGCGATACTCTTTCAGATAGTTGAGCAGTATTTACATATTTTCAAAAGACAATGAACACAAGTATTAAATTGTATACTCTTTTATATTATATAACTCCAACTTTATTTGCTGCACTGAGAATGTAAATTTACATGTAGCTATGAGCTGTGTTTAATATTTAGGATCTGTATCAGTAAGAAGTGCAACGAAAATGGCTACACACAATTCCTACACCCAGCTCAAAACCACAACAATAGTACAGATGGAAAAAAAGAGAAAGGGAGAGATAGAGAGAAAGAGAGGGAGGAAGGGTGGGAGAGAGAGAGAGATAGAGAGAAAAGATAGAGAGAAAAGATAGAGAGAAAGATAGAGAGAAAAGATAGAGAGAAAGATAGAGATAGAAAGAGAGAAATAGATAAAGATAGATATATAGAGAGGGATAGAGAGAGATAGATAGGTAAAGAAATAGAAAGATAGAGAGATATAGAGAAAGAGAGATAGAGAGAAAAGATAGAGACATAGAGAAAGAGGGAGATAGAGATAGATAGAGAGAGATAGAGAAAGAATGAGAGAGAGAATGAGAGAGAGAGGAGAAAGAGTGAGAGAGAGATAGAGAGAGAGAAATAGAGAGAGAAAGAGATAGAGAGAGATAGAAAGAGATAGAGAGAGATAGAGAGAGAAAGAGAGAGATAGAGAGAGATAAAAAGAGATAGAGAGAGGTAGAGAGATAGAGAGAGAGAGAGATAGAGAGAGAGAGATAGAGAGAGAGATAGAGAGAGAGATAGAGAGAGAGATAGAGAGAGAGAGAAACAAATAGAGAGAGAGAGAGATAGAGAGAGAGATAGAGAGAGAGATAGAGAGAGATAGAGAGAGAGATAGAGAGAGAGAAACAAATAGAGAGAGAGGGAGAGAGAGAGAGAGAGAGAGATAGAGAGAGAGAGATAGAGAGATAGAGAGAGAGATAGAGAGAGAGATAGAGAGAGATAGAGAGAGAGATAGAGAGAGAGAGATAGAGAGAGAGATAGAGAGAGATAGAGAGAGATAAATAGAGAGAGAGAGATAGAGAGAGATAGAGAGAAACAAATAGAGAGAGAGAGAGAAGAGAGAGAGAGAGAGGTAGAGAGAGATACAAGTAATAAGTGAAGCATGTTTTGACTAGAGCCTAAACTGATTACTAGCACTTGTTACTGGAAGAGATGTCTTGGGAAAGATGTCATGGTCATGTCATGGTCATGTCATAGTTGCCACAGCTCGCCTAAAGATGGGCTTGCAAAAGATTTTAGTACATTATATCAGAAAGTATCACTATTTTCTATAATTTGCGATTGTTTTTGATGTTTGAGGTGATCTGACTGCCAATATGTTTCAAGATTCTAATCCACAAAACTTGATTGCAGTTTAAACGCCCAGATCCAGCCAAAGTACATTTATTATGTATATAGTTGCAAAGATCCTAATAGAATGGAAACGCAAGATGCTGCAATTTGACCGCAGTAGTCTATATCAATTGTAGCAATGATAGCAACTAGTGATGCCATTTCGCACAGATTTTACTTCTGAGCATTTTAACCACGATCAAGTTTTGTCGTGTTTTCAATCTTGAAACATGCTGGCAGTCATTCCCTCAACCATCAAAAACAATCGCAAACGATGGAAAAATACCAATTCTTTTTGATAAAATCTACTAAAAATGTTGCACACGTTCATCTCTGATGATGACGATGATGATGTCAACACTATACTATATAATTACTGCTTCTATAAAGTACAATTATATTAGTATGCAGTGAGTATCTGTGTAAAAGGGTATATATTCTCCAACAACTAAGAAGCAGTAGGGGGTAAGAGACAATAGCCAGTGAAACCAATTGTTTTGATTCAGCAAGATGTACTCCTAATTGATCTCTACAATATTTACTTTTCATTGATCTCTACAACATTTTACAAAATAATGGCATGACCCTTGATGTGACCATAGATGAACTGTATAAGTATTTGGTGAAATTTCTTAGTACAGATAATTCAGCACTGAATTCCATGACCAGTATCATAGCAAGTTGAGGTAGCTCAGAGCTGCTCTATCTCTTGATTGTAAAAGTTTGTCTGTGCAAATGTGGTTCGTTTGGAGGTCAATTTTTCTACCTGCGTATACTTATTTTTTGCACAAAATTTTATTACACGTTGCAGTCAATTGAAGGTTGTCTAGATGTTAAAATGCTGTTAGTATGATACCTATTATATGTTCCATATTTGGAGCTTATTTTTTCAGATTTTAATTTTTTAACTTTTTCAAAATCTGAGTATTCCTATCTTTTCAAATTGATTGCAGTTTTTATGAAGCCTAAAGTATGCTGCATTATCTACGCAAGTATAACATATTCATCATCTCACATTCACAGTCATGAGAATATATTATTTTGCTGTAGACTTACCGCAGTGTCACGAGAAAACCCTAAAAATCAAATACTTTTCTAAAGAGCGCCTAAACCTTTTTTCATAAAGCATTCTTAAAGGTTAATCAATTGTTGCTAACTTGTAACTCATGTCATAGCTGACAACAACGTAGTAAAACAGTAAATTCTTCACCTACGCAAAAAGTTCTTTTGATGAACACAGTTCGGTTTGTGTGTTTCATAGGTTTTCTGAAAATATACACCATGATTCAGAACATCTTCCCACACAAAAATTTAGATACTTTGCTATTTATAGCAATTTCAGTTAATGTTGTGGTATGATTATTGTTCACTTACAATAGATAGTTACAGCTAATGTATTAACTGCACTACGTGAGCAGTACAAGACGAACTAAAGGTTTAACTGTTTAACCTAAAGTTGGTTTGTAGCCAGCATGATAGCTGACCTAACGTAGCTAGCGCGGTGCCATGATGGCCTTTCTTGACTGTTTTTTATAATTTTAACATCCTGAAGGCGTCATTTGCTGAGGCTATATTTAAATATCTTGAAATACAATATGAACTGATCACATTAGGTTATAAAATAATTATATTTCCAAACTTTATGGTCAGTTTTAATCATTGAATTAGATTTAAACTGATTCGAAAAACAAGTCTTTTACCACGTATTATGCTAGGGTTTGACGCATTGTTTTCACCCTTGCATTTTGCAAGAAAATAGTGAATCAACTCAGAAGATGGAAATAACTATGAACAGTGAGTGACAAACGAGGAAAAGGCTGAGAAATTCACTTTGCGGTTTGTCATCTGTGACACATTTTAAATAGACACGGGCGAAAATGGTTGCTGGATACTTGGAAGAAAATAAAGGTTACTGATAAGGTGTATCATTATAAAGTCATTTGTAATGACACCTGCTAGTATCAGCCCTAGAGGGATCTGACACAAACTTTTGCAATTATTCATCTCCTGATTTAAGTTAAGATGAGATTTATATTATTTATTATTTACACTTATATTTATTTATTTCTAAAGATGAACTTACATAAGATTTTTGTAGAATTTATCAGAAAGTATCAGTATGTTTCTATCATTTGCGATTGTTGTTAATGTTTAAAGCGATCCGACTGTCAGGATGTTCCAAGATTAAAATCAACAAAACCTGATTGCAGTTAAACCGTTCAGAGGATACATATGTGCAAAGTGACGTCACTAGTTGCTATAGTTGCTGTAGTTGATATCAACTATTGCTTTCAAGTTGCAGCCTTAAGAGTTTCTATTCTGTCAGCCTCTTTGCAACTATAGATGTCATAAGCAATTATAGATGTCAATAGATGTCTGAGCATTTTAATCGCAATCGAGTTTTGTCGATTTTAATCTTGCAACATCCTGGCAGTAAAAAACAAAAACATTATAAACAATCACAAATGATAGAAAATACTGATACTTTCTGATAAAATCTACTGAAATTTTGTCAAAGTTCATCTTTAAGAAGGCCCTTTGAGTGACTCTCAGTATCAGCAGGTTGTGATATTTGGTAATAGCTGAAGATTTTCTATAAAAACAATGTAAACATCTGCACACATTTGCCAGATTGTAAAAATTATCTAATAGTTCATTGTTCCGAAGTGAAATCCAGCCAATTGCCTCTTTTCGAGCATTAAACAATATTTTCACATATTAATGAGAAACAGGCTACGAAGATTAGGTTAGATTTGCCTGAACCGAGCGCTACTTCCAACTCAAAATTTTTGGCGTTACTCCACAGTTGAATGCTGCGGTGCTACTGGCAAGATTTGCCAAACAGCTTTCAGATTGTGTTGTACTTAACGACAGAAAGTCAGGAATTCTACTTTGTACTAGGCGAGTATCAAGAAATAATAATCATCTCATAGAAGTAGAGGGTCACTTACCAATGCACACATGAAGGGAGTCATCCAAAACATAACCCTCCGTGCATGTGCAGTAGAAGCTTCCTATAGTGTTCACACAACCATCTGAACAGGGATTGTCTACTCTCAAGCACTCATTCTCATCTGCAAAAAGGTTTTTAGCTTTAGATAGCTATTAAATTTCCATTTAAACAAAAAAAACATTGAAACTTTGGCATAAAAAAGGGGTTTTAGCACAAACCTACGCAAGTATTTTGCTAGAAAGTATGCAACTAGGTATTCTGTGTAAAAGTGAGTGTAGGGTAAGTGTCACTGTGTATTTTTCTCTCATCTTATGTTAGCGAATGCTACAGAAGTACCTGCCTCATATACACTACTAGTTGTGCTACCCGGCATTGCCCGAGTAATAAAAATGTCTTTGGTCAGAAAACTGATCTGTATTTAACATATAACAACAGTTCCCATTCTAACTTTCAAACTACATATCATGAGAAAAGTGTTTTGTGTAATTCAAATAAATTAAGAGAGAAAATAAAAACAACTGTTAAGGTTTTCAAACTTTGTCAAACAACTTTTAAACTTCATATCATGAGGAAAGTGTTTTGTGCAGCTCAAATAATTAAAAAAAAAAGAAACTGCTATAAAAAGGTTTAGGTGTAAATGTGAAATAATTAGCAAGTAAGATTAAGTCGGTTTTGTTACGATTACAATAAAAGATGATTCGGTAATGATACAATTAATACGAACTTAGAAAACAAAATCAAAATCCTGAATATGTAGAACCTATAATAACAATTCTTGCATAGAAGTGTGTGTATAAAAAAGGTTACTGTTCCACCACAAGCTATCCAACAAAACTTTGAATACGACTATGCGGAGACAATATAATTGTCCGCGTGAGAAGAATTGGCCTTGACCTCAGATATAGTGATTGAGCCTTACGGAAAATATTTCTTAACAGGGGCATTGTAACCAGTGGCCGCATTGGTATAATAGTCAGCGTGCGCTATAGCAATAGCCAGAATGACAGACAGATCCACATACTTTGAGAAATATATATATAGGTTTACGATCATTGGACCAACATCTCTTAAGGCTATCATAATCCTCACCCACCAGTATCATCTCCTTCTATATTTTAAAATTTGAAATGCAGCCTTTCTCCCACCTCCCATCATTTTAATTTTATGACATTGTATGTTATATCTTACCACGATGTCAAAAAATTTTATGAGCACGATAAAGTGTTGATGCCTCACAAAAAGCATTACCTTGGTACACTGGACCCATTTCTCCTTTACTTCCTTGAGCTCCAGCAGTACCTGGTTGTCCATCATCTCCTGTCTGACCTTGACTTCCTTTTGGGCCTGTTACACCTGTAGAACCAGTCTGGCCAGTAGAGCCAATGGCTCCATTGATTCCAGTTGCACCAGTCACGCCAGGTTCTCCTCGTATTGAGATGCCTTGATTACCCTGGATCCCTAAATGATGACATAGAAATCTTAACATAGATCTGATGACTTAGGAGCTTGTTTAAATAAACTCAAAGGTGCGCCTAACAAAGTTTTAAGTAGTTGTGCGCCACTTTGTCAACCTTGAGTGTGTGTACCAGTTGATTACGAAGGATACCTGGTGTGGCCCTAAACGTAGTAATAAATCTTACTGCATAAAGTTCATTGTTGTTATGCTAATTCCAAAAAAGTAAAAAATTATCTGACAGAAATTGCTAAGATAATACTAAGCTGGTAACATAATTAGAATAAATTCGAGTGGCAATTGTCCACTTTTTCTCACCTAAATCCCAATTAATTTACTGAATAGGAAAACAAAATTTAACAAAAAATACAATAAATATTTTTTCTAGGTGTAAAGCATGGATCCAGCATAGTGTAAGGTGAGCATTTTAAGCATCAGGAAGATTGTCTTTGATTCAAAGGTAGTCTGGAAAAATGCTATCTGAGTGACAGCAAAACTTTAAAGAATCGAATTTGAAAATAAGGAGGATATTTGAGTTTGTATGGCTCATGAACGCCGACAAGGTTATCATTGTTTGAGCTTCCTAATTGTAGAAAAGTAAATTGCAAAGTATTATTTTTGCTAAAACTTGTTAGGAAGTACACCATTGATGTCTGGCCATTGATGTCTACGTTATGCTAGTTTTGTTAGGCAGGTTGAAGCAATTTGATTAGTTTTAAACACAAGTCACAACAGAGCTGTTGGTGGATCGGAGTAAGTCCTTCAAGTTCTACCTTTAACGCCTTCCATTCCTGTTACACCAGAAGGTCCGGTAATACCGGTTGCACCGGTTGTCCCAACAGCTCCCGACTCTCCTGTTGCCCCAGTTACACCGCGTACACCAGTCAGGCCTGTTGAACCAACATCCCCTTTCTCGCCATCCTTTCCGTCAACACCGTCAGCCCCTGAATCAGAAGTAAATATTGGATGATTCCTTGATCACATGATGTGTCCAACTGGCCTTCATCTCAAAAATATTTGTATACATTCATTATTATATACCAAAACACATAAAATGCAAGCAAATAACGGGATCAAATTCTTCAAGGTTAACAATCCTATTAGCAGAGCTGCGTGACCTAGTTAGATATGGGTAGCTTATCTCTCACTCGGTCATTCACGAGTAAACATGACCCCTAAACATGATAGCTGTCACATTTACAATTTATCCTTAGTCACTACTATCTCTGATTCACAGGCTAAACAAAACTGAGATCTCAAGAGATCTACTCAGGCCTTGCAGGAGTCGTCTCTGGCTTTCATCGGGAGTAACAGATACCATTTAAGGGCATGAGACATTTTGGCGACTGTTAGTTCAGAGAGATAGCATCTACATGTATTTCTGATGACTCTGGTTGAATTTACAATGATTTGCTGACAATAAACTTCAATTAGTAAGAGGAGAATCACTCTAGTAAACTGACCAAAGTAAATTGAGTGATGCCAATGTTTAGTCAGAGGGAATGAGCAGTCATAAGACAATAAACAATGAAGTAAGGAATGCCGGCATATACTTATAGTATTATCTCTGAGCCATTCAAGTCAACAGAAAAAAGGAGGTTTGGCATCAGCTGGCTGGATATCTTTGAATAACCAAAACCTGTATATATCCCTCCTGATGTTTTTCTGTGCCACAAAGAGTAATGGTAGAGCTGATTGAGAAATGAACAGAGTTGTTGCTCAAGAGTGTGCCAGCAGGTAAATTAAAAGTTGCAAAATCATTTAGTACCACGCATACCTGGGTTACCAGGAAATCCGTCATACCCAGCAATGCCAGGTGGCCCTATGACACCAGGAGGACCAACTGGCCCAGGTGGCCCTGGCGGACCCTCAGGGCCTATAATAATGGGAGGAGTGGATGAGCTAGTAGAAGGCTCGGTTGGTGGTACAGTTGGCAGGGTGGCCACAGGCACATATGCAGCGCAATCTTCGTTAATTGCTGAGTCACCATCCATATCTACAGCAGAGATAGATATTATGGCTAACAATGTCTTTACGCACTTACACTGCTTTTAAGGCGAGAGAATTTTAACTGCAGGTTTTATTGTCTAGTAAACTCAACTTTCTCCTACAAAATTTTCCTGCTACTAATGAATCACCAGCGTCAAAAATAATTTTGTTGAAGAGAAAACCAAAAGAGAGAGTAGGTCAGGTTCACTGTTATAAATCTTGGAAGTTACCTAGCCATTGCTAGAAGTTATCTGCCCATTGCTAGATGATTCATTACTGGCACTGACTCGAGATAACTGATAAGGCAAACCATGACATTTTATGGGTTGATAATAAGATTCAAGTCCCTATCAGCACACACTTCACATGTAAACGTGGCTCATTGTGCCAAGTAAAAAGCACATTGCCCCAGCAGTTTACCGTTAATTGACATGCAAATAATCTGTAGCTAAAAAATCAACTTTTTCCGCGCAAACTCATCGCAAACAACCTCTATCCTCTATGCTATTAACGTAACCATGCATAATATTTCTGTTATTTTGAGGTGAATTCAGCGACAGAGCCTAACATAGGCCCTATATCTCGTTTCCAAAGCAATAAAACTGTCGGGATTTTGTAATCAAAGCTTTTGCATCCTAGCTGCCAAGCATATAAACATTAAACAATTATTTTCATACACTTTATACAATGTTAATTTGCAGTTTTCATAAATTTTTTTAATTATAATTACAAGTCTATGAGTCAATTATAACGTCAGTAAAAGTGGTGGGAGTTGTCTGCCCTAATAGTAATGATCACGGCTTATTTTGCAGCAATAGTTTAATTTGTCAGCCCATATCATAGGTCAACTTTTAACCGATGCTTAACTCTATTATATTTACTGCTGTTTTTAGAGGCGCTAATATTTACATGGCTCTGTCAATATTCTGGTTTTGGCTTCAAACCAGAAAAACTAGCAAAAGTTTTACCAAAAGCACTCTATCTTTACTCCATCAGACCTTTTGCATTGTATCCAATATACTAACCGACTAGTGTACATGTCTAACTAGTTGTCAACCTTGCCTCTCCAAGAGTACAGAAAAGAAAATATTACAGAGACTAGAGCGACCAAAGCACGCATTGCGTAAATATGACAATAATATTTGTGCCTTCTTTTTTTGGAAACAACAACAATGGTAGTGTTTTAGATGCCAATGAGTCTGATGTTGATATACGCAGGTTTGTGTTGACCCTGGCCTGAGTTCAAATGTTATCTTGTACTCTTGCAGACAGACCTTGCCTTGCAGTCAAAAACCAATGAAAGATTATCAAACCATGATATGACATGATGCCAATCTTGCAAGATGTATGCATAAGCATCGAATGTGATAATTATCGTTTTATCTGCCCGGGGGTGCCAACGGGCTGGCCAAAAAATTCTCAGCCTCGACCCATTCCCAGGCACCATTAAATACACACAATCGAATATATTGCTTCCTTGACATGCTTCTTCAGCTCATCTAGAAGGAAGTCTTCGTTCTAGAAGGAAGAGGAAGACCCAAGGGCTGGTTCACACTATATTACCGTATGTTGGAGTTGTCCTCTCAGCATTCATCATCGACTATGTGCAGTGTAAACCGATGATGACGAAGCAATGGTGATACATCGAGCAAGTTTGCAGCTGTCAAACTTTCCTGTTAGTTTGCTGAGCATCAACAACAGCCAGACAATGTGAACAATTTCGGTGATGGTGATTCGATGTCACATATACCGTATATGATTTATGATATATTGCGATATATTTATATTATATTATATTTTATTATATTATGTATATATTATATTATATTTTATTATATTTTATATATATATTATATTTTATTATATTATATTTTATATATATATTATATTATATTTATAATATCGCGATATTATTTTTTTGTAAAAAACTTGTAAATTTTGTTAATAGTTTTTTGTATATTTTAAATTGAAAAAAAACTGTTTTGTGTTTGTGATAATTACAAACATTTAATTCATGAATGCCCGTGTGTGTGGAAGGCCATGGAATAAGCTTATTATAAGACTAGAAGGCACATGCGTTTTAGTTCCAGTATCACTCATTCTGAAAATCATCAGATGTAAGATAAATCATCGTTACACGATTATATCATTCATACGATAGGCGATATCTCTTTAAATGGTGGCGATTTTCAAATCCTCTACCTCCACAGTCACCATCAAACAATTAAATATCCATATCATGAAGCTCTAATCGAAATGGTTCTCCAGGTTACTCATGCCCAGTTTTTACACAGATTCGTCCATGTAGATTTTGTTGAAGAACTCTTTTGGCCAACATACCAACCAGACTCATACTTGAGCCTTTTAGTCTTACGCTACTAACCAGAAGTAACAGATACCAGTGTTACGTGAAGCGTGTAGACAATTCGTAAACATCAGATCTTGGGTGATCCACAAAATTAATAACAGTAGTCTATACAGTCAGGAACAAAACCGTTCAGGCTGTAAATGGCGATCTTGCAGACTAACACTTTTTAGATTGGTATCTATACATAAATAAAATATCGGAATACGTTGCTTTTTTCACTGTTTGTCACACACCGTGCAGCCAAATTATTTAATGTTACACATTAAATACACACGTATTATAATGTATGTATAATAAGTGTGTATTATATACACACTAAAATACTTCAATTTCAAAATGCTCAAGATTTTTAACATTTTGTGCCTAGTTTGAGAGTGAAACTTATGCCGAGTTGGAAATAATGCATTTATTAGATGAGTTAATATTTGGTAATTTTTTATTGGTGTCATTGCAGATTTCTTTGCTTGGCTCTCACACTGATTAAAATATTTAATCTTTTGTCCTAACGGCCTAACAAGGAAATTTATTTTAAGTGCTGCATGAGCATCTTAAAAGAGAACACAATTTTTTAAGTTCTATGAGTAGGCTTACACTGAGCTACTTTTATTACAAAATTATTAAAAAAATATTAGTAAAATACTGTAAACACAATAGCCATTGGTAATATGTTTGTATCGTAGTTTAGTGTATAGCACCGCCAATAATTTGCATTTGTAGCTTAATAAAACGGCTATTTATGAAATGATTTTCTAATATTCAGCTGGGTGTCAATATCCAAAACATATTTTATAAACTAAAGATAAGTGGAACACTTTACTTCACTTTTTCTATTACAAGGCTCACTCGTGACCTGCCTATGATAAAACATTTTCTCGCATGGAGTACCCTAAGGTTCTTTGTGTAACCAAGGTGAGAAGAATGCCTACTTAGTTGTACTTGCTGTTCCTAATTGACCTTGATGTGTTTTGATTTACCCTTTACATAAACACCAAATTGATGTAATTTGTAATCAAAATTGCTTTACATTGGAATTGAAAAACAGCCAGACAAAAACTCGTGCCAAAATGGGTGACCTAGCATGAAAAAAAATTATGCTTCTTTAAGGCTGAAGTTCTCTCTTTTTCTCTACATGTCTTTGCCAGTGAATTCAAGCACGTTTTAGTAAATGCATCATAATTAGTAGATATGCATTTCTATGTAGTCATACATACAACCTCAACAAACTGATCAAAAGTAAACAACTTATTGCAAAAATCCTGTCTGTGTCTATAAACTAACTGTGCACCTCAAAGTCTGCCAAGACCATAAATATATAAACCTTATATATCTATGTTTTATACATATATCTATGGCCAAGACATAGCTTGAACACATGTCGAGAAGACAACTTCTATAAAGAGAGAACATCTCAGTTCTCCATGGCAAACCTGAGTCCCAGGATTAAGGCTAGTTTTTCAACGTCAAAGAAGCAAGTTTTATCGCCAAATTAATAAGCTATTTCAGTTACGGAAAGAAGTTTACTGAAAACTGAATTAACTTAATTTCCGTCTCCTATTTGCCACAGAGTTAGACAGGCTGTGCACTAAAGTTCCTTCAAAACAAGTGACAGTCTATATAAAAAGTACAATTATTTCACCCGGCAAAATAATATATCATACACTTTCATCAATAGATCCTGTAAAAATGCTTTTAGCTAATACATGTTAACCGGCAGCACTAGCCCTGCTTTACTCTCAGGTTCAGAGTGCCTATTAAGGCTGTTCCATGTACATTTGAGTGGATTGCACTAATACAGGGCATACAGAAAAAACAGTGATTGATTTGAATACGATTACGATTTTTACATAAAGCCTTCCTAAGCCGAGAACCAAAAGAAGTATTAATAGCCCAATACTGTTAGCTAGTTGTTTAACTAAAGCATCACTATACAGTGTACTTGGTTAAGTATAGATCTAACCCACTTTTAAACACAGACTATTTAACTCTCTGAACTTTTATTAAAAATATGTACGATGGAGACTTAGTTCATTGTCATATAGAATTGAGCAAGCATGGCAGTTTTTTGTCTGAACTGCATCGACGAGCACTGCTAATTGATAAATTATCAGCGCGCCCTGCGTACAGAATTACAGATATCCGAGAGACAATAATGACATGGTTAAGAAACTACTAAAAATCGTTTAAAATTTTAATATAGGCTTTTTTACAGAATAGATGTGTGACACAAAAATCATTATGATGTTGATCAAAAGATATACTCAGTTAGTACTTTAGCCAAAATTTTTGTATGAAAATTCATTGCTTTAGTTGACAAATTATTACAAGCCGGAGTATTATGACGTATGAACACTTAACAAAAGCCTAGTGTTTAACATAAGTTATTAGGAGAGATAGCCTCAGATCTAACAATCACTCCTATAACAATACTGAAATTGGCTTCTGAATCTACGTTACAGAAAACTAATCCTAAGGGTAGACAAAAACATTTACGTTGCCTTCTCTTTAATTAAAAAAACAAACTATATCAACACAAAAGGCTGAATATTTCAGGCTAATGAGAGTTGGGCAGCATCCCAGTGTCAGCATATGGGTATATGTATTGAAGGCATGTTCTCACAGAACTCTCTTGCATGCACAAATGAAAACTTTATAAGAACATGAGCAGCAGTTTTAAGCGAAAATTTAAACTATTTCTTGTGTAATGGATCAAAGTAGAAAGATTCAATATTGAAACATGTTCCTTTTGCGAGAATATGTTTATTATGATTTTACTATGAGAAACTGTGACTAGTGCAATACAATAAGACCCAACTTTACTATTACTACTCCACAAACACAGAGGTAATTACAGCCTGTATATGAATCAGATGCCAGTTTGCTAGATTTCCTAGATAAACAGTTTGCGGAGGCTGAAAATATAAAAACCCTAAAGCACCATCAGTTTTTATTTTTGATCACTTTCTAGAAGCTTCCTTTATAACTATAAAAACTAGTTTGCAATGAACTTACAATATTCAATAGTTCTATGTTATACCAGCCAATGTCATCATACGTTGTTACTTCCTTACTGTTGAAACCCAAAAAGTTCTGTCAAAACACGTCACATTTTTAGCAATAACAGTTATTCAAAAACAACACCCAAAAATGTGACAATCATACAGATCCTATAACTTACACAAATCTGTTGATATAAGTTCCTTATCTACATATCATGAGTTGATTTGTTTATTTAAAATCTGAGTCAGGAAAAAGAGCTAGTCAGAAGTAACTAACTGATAAAACTAATTACGGTTTACAACAATTTAAGATTTTCTATTTATAAGATATAAGAGTTGCCATATAAAACGATGTTGGTAAAGCTTGTGTACTTTAGTTAAACATTCAAATTTAATTGAAACCTATACGTATTAGACTTGTGATAAATACTTTATATAATTTTATTAATTGTTAATTAGTCTGATCTCCATAGCCTGGCAGAAGATTTCATTGTGACTTGAAGAAAGTCTACCTTGATCCTAAATACCTAACCTAAATCCTTCTCATTCTTCATTTATAACTGAAAAGCTACGAATACGCTTTCAGTTTATAATTATTGCTATGAATAAAACACAATTTTCAACTACACCAAGAGATCCCCTCATCACTCAAGTGTATTGAATGAAATATGAGTTGCCTGTCCTTGCCATCTGAAGCAGTCACAAGTCTATTATAATGTTCATTACAAATCACCAAATTCATTAGATATTTAAAATGGCATTCGAAGAATGGCATCATGGTGGAAGAATTATGCTTTACCCAACCTCAGAAAGTAACCAGACAGATGTGCATTACAACAGACTATCTTGTTTAGAAATGTCAAACATGGAATATTATTGGGTATACACGTCATTTTGGGCAATCGTTGCTTTTTTTCTAGGTACAGTCGTACCTCAACCACTAGCTCAATGGGTTCTGAGACAGAGCTCGTATGTCAATTTTCTTGTATCTCAAATCACCATTTCTTATATAAAATAACTAAATAAAAATTAATCCATTCCCATACTATGACAACTAGGACAGCGTGTTTTCAATTGTTGTAATTCACTACCAATGCTCGCAAAAGTAACAAATACTCAGTTAGTGGTAATGATTCCAATAAAATGTAACATTATTATGTACAGTACTGAATGGAGTTCATACCTTCAAGTCAGATGTAGTGGCTAACGGCAGTGTGAAAGAAACTTGATAGCAACGCATTGAGTACACTAGACCTTTATGACGCTACGTAACATAAACTTTGAATGTAATTTAAATGAAATTAGCCTACTAAACACACACTTGAAGCTAAATTGTAATCTTTTATAAACTTAACTTTAATGTTGCCTTCAGTTTAATTTTTTATTATCTTTTGATGGCTTGGTGCTTTTTGCCTCGCTTTCATTATAACTTTTAGCTGACCTTTTTAAAAACTTTTTTAAACGGATTCAACAAAAATGACCAAGCAATGCTGTTTACAAAAGCAACCTCTCACAAACTTGGTCACTTAATTGTCGCAGCAAAAACCGGTGCGCATCCCAAAGTTTTTTTAATATCTCAAAGTAGAAACGTAGCTTAAAATTTTGCTTGTATCTTGATTCTCTTGTATGTTTGGACACTCGATAATGTTGATGTATGACTGCACTTACCAAGGTTGGTAGTAGATAGCAGATTCTAATTTAAAACTATCAAATAGAAATAGTAATATTGTCCTACCCATTCCAGTCTTTTCTCCATCACAGATTTCTTCATCGATACGGCCATCACAGTCATTGTCGATCCCATCACCACGTATGCTTGGAGTCACCTCACATGGCTTTAATGACCCAACGAATAACAGTCTCAAGTATAACTTGCAGGAATTGGTTTGATCAATCCATAATGGTAAAAATGGTAAATCATAACAGAGCGATGATTGACAACTATAACATGCAGTATTAATAGAAAATTTAGGAATAATTTATTTTAATTTATTTAATTTTATTCATTATAATTTTAGGTATAGAAAAATAAATTTGTGCTAAACAAATAGGATTAAAAATATTCTAACTTAAATTAGTTGTTTTACTGAGACACTAACAGTTGCTATTTAATGTCAACGTTTTTCCCTTTTTTTGTTTTACTATCGTTGTATGGCCTAATTTGAAAAACATTTATATTTGTGAAATGAAATTATTGCCAATATAGTACTATAATTTATTATTTATTCTGCAGAGGGGTGTTACATGAAACAGTCACACAAGTGTGTGAAGACCTCTACCCATAGCAGGCTTGCGTAACAATGGATTAAACTACATACAAAAAGTGACCTATATAGGACTAGTACATCACAAGAGAATAGTCACGGAACAATAATTATTTATTAAAACAAAAACTAAATATCTAGCTAGTTAAAAAATGTTAAGAAATAACTTATGGCTATCATACTTATATCTGATGAATATTCAAAAGTAATTGTTTTCAATAGTTTCCTAGAATAACTATATATAATAGTTGTAATTATTATTTAAATATTTATCATGTCTGAAAACGAAGCAACATGGATGTACTGCGCTTTTCAACAGGCACAGTAATCCATCTGGGTTACTTACAGCATTGATTCGTGCTAATCTCATTCCAGCAGCAAAGCCATAGCTTTCCTTGTCAGCATTGCCATAAACTATGACACTAAAGGTGATTGTAGGATCAACATGCTGTATGGTGTGAGCTCCTTCCAAAATCATAAATGATGTACCGGTGTAGTTGGTGCCTCTTACAGTAAACCAGGTGGTGAACAATTCTGGGATATACTGTAACAAATTAAAGCCAAACAAAATGTTCATCATGTTCCTTTTGCAAATGAAAGTGTTTACAAACCTTAGATAGTGACTACAAACCTTAGATAGTGACTACAAGCCTTAGATAGTGACTGCAAACCTTAGATAGTGACTACAAACATTAGATAGTGACTACAAACCTTAGATAATATGGAGTGCCATTTGTAAAATTTTGTGATATTCACACTATAAAAACATATTTAGTATATCAGTTTACATGTTTAATATGTGAAGATTCATGTTTAGTATGCTAACTTACATATTTAGTATGCCAACTGACATGTTTAGTATTTGAAGATTCGTGTTTAGTATGTCAGTTCACATGTTTTATATGGCAAGGTTCATGTTTAGTTTGCTAATTTACATGTTTAGTATGTGAAAATTGTTGTTTAGTATGTCAAAATTCATGTTTGGTATGCTAACTTTAATGTTTTATATTGCGAAACGCGCATGTTCGCTATTCCGTTGCGATCCTGTTTGATATGCCAATACACATGTTTGTTATTCAACTTTTATTTTATATGCGATCTCCTTTTTATTACATTTCGAAGAAATGCTCCTAAGTCAATCGCGCCCTTTTTACACGTAGCCCGCGGCCCATCGCTAAATAGTTGGCAAACTATTTAGCGTAAGTAGTCAGTAGTCGTAACTCAGTAAGTCGACGGATAACTTCCCGAATATATTAGAAATAAAAAGGCCGATGAAGAAATCCACGTCGTTGTTACTACAAAACAGAACAGCAACCTACAATACTCACTTGCTGAGGTAAAGAAAATCAGATGTAGAAAGTTGAGTCTTAATAGAATCTTGCCTTACCTTTTTTTCAAAGTCCAAGTAACTTGAATTTGAAAGATTTTTTTATTAAACGAACGAATGTGGCAAAGCTAGCTTCGGATGCACGCGGTGAGGAAATCTCGCTAGTGTCTTCGCTCTCCAGGGTCATCGATCGAAATTCTCCAAGTTTGCCAACTATTTAGCGATGGGCCGCGGGCTACGTGTAAAAAAGGGCGCGATTGACTTAGGAGCATTTCATCGAAATGTAATAAAAAGGAGATCGCATATAAAATAAAAGTTGAATAACAAACATGTGTATTGGCATATCAAACAGGATCGCAACGGAATAGCGAAAATGCGCGTTTCGCAATACAAAACATTAAAGTTAGCATACCAAACATGAATTTTGACATACTAAACAACAATCTTCACATACTAAACATGTAAATTAGCATACTAAACATGAACCTTGCCATATAAAACATGTGAACTGACATACTAAACACGAATCTTCAAATACTAAACATGTCAGTTGGCATACTAAATATGTAAGTTAGCATACTAAACTTGAATCTTCACATATTAAACATGTAAACTGATATACTGAAAATGTTTTTATAGTGTGAATATCACAAAATTTTACAAATGGCACTCCATAAGATAGTGACTACAAACCTTAGATGGTGACTAAAACCTTATATAGTGACTACAAAACTTAGATAGTGATTAAAACTTTAGATAGTGACTACAAATCTTAGATAATGACTACAAACCTTAGATAATGACTACAAACCTTAGATAATGACTACAAAACTTAGATAATGACTAAAACTTTAGATAGTGACTACAAACCTTAGATAGTGACTACAAACCTTAGATAATGACTACAAAACTTAGATAGTGACTAAAACTTTAGATAGTGACTACAAACCTTAGATAGTGACTACAAACCTTAGATACTGACTACAACCTTAGATAGTGACTACAAAACTTAGATAGTGACTAAAAACCTTAGATAGTGACTACAAACCTTAGATAGTGACTACAAAACTTAGATAGTGATTAAAACTTTAGATAGTGACTACAAACCTTAGATAATGACTA
Source organism: Watersipora subatra (assembly GCF_963576615.1). Classification (NCBI taxonomy): domain Eukaryota; kingdom Metazoa; phylum Bryozoa; class Gymnolaemata; order Cheilostomatida; family Watersiporidae; genus Watersipora; species Watersipora subatra. Next base: position 48,803,161 of record NC_088708.1, read on the forward strand.
CAAACCTTAGATAATGACTACAAACCTTAGATAGTGACTACAAACCTTAGATAATGACTACAAACCTTAGATAGTGACTACAAAACTTAGATAGTGACTAAAAACCTTAGATAGTGACTACAAACCTTAGATAGTGACTACAAAACTTAGATAGTGATTAAAACTTTAGATAGTGACTACAAACCTTAGATAATGACTACAAACCTTAGATAGTGACTACAAACCTTAGATAATGACTACAAACCTTAGATAGTGACTACAAACCTTAGATACTGACTACAATCTTAGATAGTGACTACAAAACTTAGATAGTGACTAAAAACCTTAGATAGTGACTACAAACCTTAGATAGTGACTACAAAACTTAGCTAGTGACTAAAAACCTTAGATAGTGACTACAAACCTTAGATAGTGACTAACCATAAATGTTAAGGTACAGATCCAGCTTAACATGACATACTAAACTCCCCAAATAATGTACAATCATACGGTATGTCAAGGTATGACTCATATGTCAACTTATACCTTGAGTCATACCTTGAGCCCCAACGTACGAGAAAATGGAGATACAAGCCAAATTTTGAGAAAGTTTCAAAATACTTGAGAAACTCAAGAAGCTTGAGATACAAAAAACCTCTGAGATACAAGCATACAAACCGGTTCTTGATGGGCACTAAAATAAGAAGTCATTTTCGAGAGCAGTATCACTTGGTATGTTTTGTCGAATCAGATTGGAAAAAGTTTATAAAGGTCAGCTAAAAGCTACAGTAAAAGTGAGACAAATAGCACTAAGTTGGAAACAGATAATAAAAAACTAAGATGAAAACTAAAGTAACATTAAGTCTAGCAAAAGATTAAAACTTTGCTTCAAGTAAGTTGAGTAAGCTAAAGTTATTTAAGTTAAATTCAAAGTTTACGTTATGTTACGTAGCGTCAAAAGTCTAGTGTACGAACACATTGCCATCAAATTTATCTCACACCGCTGTTAGCCACTACATCTGTCTCGAAGGTAAGAACGCCATACAGTACTGCACATGTTGTTTTTTATTGCAGATCATACCATCAAATAGGTATTAGTTACTTTGTGGGTGTAGGTACTGAATCAGAACAATTAAAAACACGTTTTTTCATCGTAATATCTTGTTTTAGGTGATTTGTTCATAGTAGTATGGGAACAGATTAAATTGTATTTAGTTATTGTGTATAAGAAATATTGCATTAAGATAAGAAAACATTGGCATATGAGCTCAGTCCCAGAATACATTACACTCGTATGTCAAGGTATGACTTACTATCAGATACCTCATAAAAGATCTTTTCAATTTGATAGTATCGCAAAATCTTTGTCACACTCACCTGGCCATCAAGTAGAAGTCCACCTATTTGGTCTTCAGGACAAACTATGATGGCAAATGACTGGTAGTCACCTCCCCATTGTGGGTTATTGGCTGGCGTGGAAAAAGTATATGCATTGGCCCACTGTTCGACGGATGGCAAAATTATCATTGTCGGATCTCCAATTTCTAGAATATTCTGCTGACTCTGCGAAAGCTGCAAAAGTAGAATGAATCCATAAAACTATCTGTAAACCTGCCTTCTCTCCAGAACATATTACTAAATCTACCCGCTGTATATATCTGACAAATTTTATGGATGTAGTAAGCTGAAAAGTCCATGTATGTACAATTATAATCTTTTGTAATAATACCAAGATTTAGTACTTTGTTCTAGGTACCAAATTTATGCAGTTAAAGAAAACACCACAGCTGTATTAGAAATTATGGAAAACTTGTGCTATCTTTGGTATGCATCGCAATTAATGCAATTATATAGATTTTTAATGCGTTATCTTGCTACTACCATAGTAGTTTGGGTCTAATGTATTAATTTGTCAGTTTATTTTTAGCAATTTATTTCATGAGGGCAAAAGTAGTTCTAATTTTGTGTAAAATGCAATAGCTTAATCTTTACTATAATAAGGGCCGTGTTCGTCTGTCTGAAGCCACGCTAAGAGCGTAAGGAAAAGATTTTTCGCACAGGAGTTACAATTAAATATCCAGCATTGCAGCCAATTTTGACACTAACTGCGCCACTGCAGTACCTTGCAGTGTCATGGAATAATTGTGCACATACTGTTTATAAATGATGATCTCTTGATGTGCAGAACTGCCAGTGCACTAGTAATAATAATAGTAACAATAATAATAAGATATGTTAGAAGCTGTGCTGGTCCATTTAAGTTTAAGGAGACAAAATTACTACTTTCACCATATAGTAGGTTAAAGTGAAGCCCATATATGCAAACAATATATTATTAGTCTAAACTGTACCTGAGTAACAAGAATAGACTTGTCAGCCTGTATAGCAAGGTGCTCAACAGAGGATATGATGAGTTGTCTCGCCTCGCCTGCCTGCATCGTAAACGCCTCCTTACCATGCACCTGCACAAATGTGTCATTCTCTGCCGCTAGAATGTAGAAGTAATCACCAGTGCTTCTCTCTGAAAATTTTAAAACAGTATAAAAGTCGGCAGCAAAGAAATGAGCTGGGTGGTAATGTCATCGCTGCCAGACATCAAGATATTGTCACATAATAGAAGGATATAAAATGGTTAATTTTGACTTTCATTTCAGAGACACTGATGTTGCTTCAAGCAGCGTTTAAGATTATATGCAAAGCATGCCAATGATGTGTGTTTTAAAGCACAGCTGCCTGAGTAACTGAAACTCCCTTTAGTGTAACTTTTGAGACAATACATCTCGCGCAAAGCAGCTATCATGTAAAATAATAAGTTTAGAATAACAAGCTTGTAGAGAACTGGAGCTTTTTGGCATGAATCTATAGTGGTTCATATTGCTCGATCGTTATAACTCAAACGTTAAACTTCTTGATGAACCAAATAATCGTCAAGACTTAAATAACAAGTGAATACATGAAGTCTTTGTGACTGATAAAAGTGGTACATAATCAAACACACGCAAAATGTAAAAATGAAAGCCATAATTATGATCCTAATTGCAGCAACTGCAAATTACAATTTGTTCTGAATGCACGAACATTTAGTTATTATTATATACTATGTTATAATTATATTACTATGTAAATTATAAAAAAGAAAACATATAACTCTGTATCTATTAGCTCCTCAAAAAACAATTCACTAATATCCATTTTTTTGTAATGTTATAAATCTTTATAATCACTCTTTCTGAATACTCACTTAGCTAGCAATGAAAGTTTGAGGGCTGTGGTTTGCGCTCAAAGGATAAAATGTTGTGTTCGATACAGGGCTGGCCCCAGCAACCTGTCAGCGCACCCGCATTGCACCATTGCTTTTAATTTGGGCATGGTCACTCGTGCTATTATATTTCACTACAGAGCTACTCTTCCCATGTAATGAAAAAACTCACTAGTATATCAACTAGCAAGGCCAATACAGATCTCTTATTTACAGTCAAAAAAAGAGTTTACGCATCACACTTGGGTAGCATTGCTGCTAGCAACTGTTGAACTAAAAGGGAGAAAAAACGAAAAGTACCTCAGGTACAGCATATTAGCTACTAGAAATTTACTTCAAGTGTTTATTTAAATAAATCGATATGTCATGGTAGCTAAATCTAATATAACTTGAGTGACTGCGGTAAGTTAGAAAACTGGCTGAAAGACAAATATTAATATGAATGAACAGATATGAGCATGAACCAAAGGAAAAAATTTTTTGTTTGATTTACAACCTCTGACTCATCTTTGTTTATCACACAAAAAGCAAGCCACAGCTTTGCAGTGACATCAGCTTTTGACCATAAAACTTGCATCAAGAACCAACGTTTTATAGCCAATTCAACTTTAGCAATAATTAAAAAATAATGCTAAATTATGTCATGTGGTCTTGTTCTAACTCATTTAACATCTGCCTATGGGTAAGATAATAAGACCCCCTCCCTGGTGTTTAGCTTATCATTGTAACATCAGAAACTATATAAACAATGCAATCTCGTCACATCTTGCACAATCTAAGTTAAACCAAGATCGCCACCTGGTATGGGTACAGTGCAGTACAGCTTCCCCCAAGACTCCGTTGGTGGTAGCATAGCAACGAGATGATCTCTAGAGCTGCCTGAACCGACAGATGTTCTTGTGTTGCCACTCAAGACAGCCACACGCTGAGTGGACTGCACGTGGGTGCCTGACAAATCTCCTACAAAATGAATGAGCAAACTAGCCATGTGCTCTAAGCAGTATTGAATGAGCATACATGTATGTCTACCCTTTAGCTATGAACATGACTTCTAATCAGAAAATAGAGTCTTGAATGTATTTCTAGAAGAATCACAACCACTATGTTTATGGAGAACTCTTTACTAACTTGGTTTGCATTTTTAGTCAAATAACAATAATAATAACAATTATAACAACCTATACAATAATCTAAATATAAAAATCTCAGTGGTTGCCATTTGTTGTTTATGTGTCCAGCTGTAGCAATAAAGTTTAAGGAATGAAACACCCACTTTGCACTAGATTTGAACTTGGATCCTCTAGATCTACAGGCAGACATCCTATCCACTAGGCCGAGTGGCTACAATGCTATATAAAAGAATAATTGTGGTCATATTCATTACACCGAGTAAAATTCGCACTCTCGAAATGCTTGCAAATATACTAGCACATTATGCCACACATAGCAATAACAACCAGGCTTCAGGGCTTTTACTATAGTAAAGTTACTAGCTTACTACTCTACTAGCTTAAATTACTAGCTTAAATTACTCAAGTTAGCCAATTTGATAATTTTGTCATTAGCTAATTAGTCAGCTTAGTTAATGGCGACTATTTTACCTGCAACTGTTCATAGGCTGTTTTTATTACTCATGTGACTAGTCATTCACATAGTCCTTAAATATGACAGCCATAAATAAATTAATACGTGCGAGGCGCTACTTTTTCTCTAGAGTTGCTCAACTGATCACCAGAGTTATTCCATTATAGAAAACTAGGCTAAAACACTTTCGGCCATGACCTTTTTAGCTACTATTGCTGCCACACTTCTGATGACATAAAAAAGAGGATATTACATAATATTATAATGATTTGAACTGAAGAAATTGTTGTCTACCAATTTTCTGACAGCAATGTCTTTAGTAAATTTAATTGTTTTACTGTAAACTAGCCTGTAGTAGCTTATGGTGTACATATCATGGTTTTTAAAAGCATTTAATAAAGATTAAGTCATAAAAAATGGGTGTTTTAAGTTGTTATCATAAAACGTGACTGGCACAACAAAATTCGCTAATGGTCTTTGAAGGGTTAAACACTAATAGCTATTCCTTTCCTAATCTATGCATTTTATCGCACTTCAATATGTCAACAAGGGCTTACACTCTGATTCTCTCAATCATAATTCTGGGTGTTACCGTGACCATGCCCTATTATGCCCAGAGGATTGTAAATATTTAAGCCAGGGTGACAGTATAACTTTGCCAAATATCTAATAAGATATCAGCAAAAGGGGCTCATGCCAGGTCTGTTGAAATGTCACGCACATTTTGTTCCTAGTTATGAGTCAGTGTTTATTGACACCCTGTCAGCATATAATTCACTGAAAGCATGGTATGTGTTTTTTAAATTTTGCTTCAATTTAGTGTTGAATTTAATTTTGGTTTACTAAAAGATCAGCTGTCAACTTTTTGATGCCTATCATTAAAACTGATCTATTTGAAACATGCTCTTGTAACCTCTTTTTTGAACAGGAACCAGTTTATTTAGAGTGAAACACGGCAGTAAATGTACAAAAAAATACTTTATTTTATTTCCTGATCAACGCAAAAAATTGATTGCTGCAACTAGTGGTATATGCAAGCAAATCAATAAGTAGCCAGCATCCCTTCTTTATTCCATATTATCTTTTGCACCCTCACAAATAAAAGTATACCTACATGTATTTCGATGACCTAAAATCTTCAAAAAAAAGAATTATTTTGGAATAAATAACTGAACATGCCTAACCAATATTTTAGATAATACATGACCATTTTTAAGTTTATTACAGTAATAACCTTTTCATGCTTGAATTTATACAACAAATATTATGGATTTGCCTCCCTTAGTCTGCACTTTTTGTGAAGGGACGATGGAATGCTGATAACTACAGATTTTAATTGCTGACTATGCAATACTTTGTATATGCATGAATAGTGAAAAAGTATAACATAATGTTTTGTTTTTTTAGTTTTACTGCAGCTAAAAAGGGGAGACTTGGCATGTGCTGTTTTTAATATTTAAACAAGTTGGGTGAAAACAAAAACAATACTACATATTAAAGTTTGCTAACTTTTGAACTGCCGCAATAGTAATATAATAATGCTCAAATTCATAGCAATGGTCATCCAGATGTCATCCAGAATTTTAGGTGATAGCCCAACACCTCCACAATTACTTTAGAGGTAAGATTTGTTTTCATATATATTAAGCTAACTTGAACAAAGTTCTTGAAGAATTTGACCAGTAAAATGACTGCTGCAATAATGGGTTGCTCAAAAAACTAAATTCTTTAGCTAGGCGAATAGATAGCCCGTTACATAACAATAATGAAAAGACTTTCTGCTTGTTATTGACATATGTTACAGCTCATGCTCAAGCATACCAAAAGATCATAGGCAGTTTCACAGGAAAATTACTCTTCAATTAAAAGAAGTTGTCTACCCTTAACTATTTTCATAAATGTCATAACTCCTTTAATTTTGGGGTAACATACATGTACGTGTTCTTGTCAACAACTTTTGCTAACAGCAGAACATAAGAATTGTTCTACATGCATGCAAGCAAACAAGGGGAATACAACTCTCAAACTACAATTACTTATTCCTTCAAAATAATAACGTGTGTGCAACAAATGCGTACAGCATGTTTTATAAAATCCTGCAGAAAACTATTTCGAGCAAAAATACAAGCTCATTGTTCAACAAATTATTTGTGGTAAAGACCAAACCAGAAAAGATGATGAATCTATGATGATAATGCAAACCAGATGAATTTAAATTTCTGCTAGTTAGTGGGCAGGCAAATCTTCACATGGCCAATACATAAACAACAGCCAGCAAGATTTTAATCCTTGTCTAAAGGATTTGTTTAAAGCAGAAACATAAATACAAAAGGTACCAACTGCAAAACTTGATCCGACATTTAAACAGCCGATCATTCAAATTGGGAAATCATTCTCAGACAGAGTACTTCTTCTAATATATTTTGTAAATTAACAACTCCGGCCTAACAGGCTATAGGCTAACAGCCTGTGGCCTGTTAGCTTATGGCTTGTTAGCCATTGGCGAACAGGATGTCAACCTAACAGTCTTACAGCCTGCCTAGCTTCTGTTAAACTTTTTGTGAAAGCCTAGCAGAAGCTTTGGAAAAAAACTAAAAATGCCATCTATTTCAACATTTCTATAATCAAGCTACAACATATTCTGTTCTAAACATCATCATATCCAATGTGTAATTATTGAGTTATGTCACTATGCATTCTCTACTATGCAACAAACAAGGACTACTCATTGAGCAATAGAGTGATTCAAAGAAAGTACACGGAGAAAAAAAAGGTGAACAAATCTACCTCTACTTTGGAGCTGCAGGGTAGAATATCTGTTCATAACAACTGACAGAGTATCACCATTTCCATAGATTTGATCATTGTACTCCACCTGCAGGCCAGCCTTGTCGACGGGGAAGGTAATGTTGACACGAGTGCCATCACTCACACCTATGACTCCGATCTGACAGAGGGATGAGTCTGAGTTAGGCCAGTGGGTCACTAAAACACAGATTTATATTGGTTACAGCATCGGATTTAGAGGGGTGAAAATGATCATGATTATTTATGATGTACTTTATAAAAGACACAGTAGGGCTTCTATCAGCTATGTGGTAGAAGATCATGTAAGAAAACTCTCACTCAATGTTACTTAACTGACACGAAATATACTTCGTATTATTTCATGTGAAAATTACAGAGAGGTCAGAGTACAAGGTTTGAACTTAGTTCATTATCTTCCTTTTTTTCGTAGTAATATTGTTACAAACCGATTTTTCGGCAGCAATGTCTTTAGTAAATTTAACTGTTTTACTGTAAGCTAGACTGTGATAGCTTATGGTGTACATATCAAGGTTGAATGCGATTATGTCTGATATAATATAAGACATAATCACACTTTCAGAACGTTTTAGTCGCAATCAAGTTTTGCCAATTTTAATTTTAAAACATTCTGGCAGTCAGATCACCTCAAAAATTAAAAGCAATCAATAATAATAGGAAAATACCAATATACTTCCTGATCAAATCTACTGGAATTTTATGCAAGTACATCGTTAAAGTCGACAAAATTGCTTTTTTAGTAGTTCTGACAGTTAGAATTCTTACAAAGTATTATCTAAATAAAAAGAAAGCGCTCAAAATTTTAACTATTAAAATCTGAACCATGTAATGATAGGCTTGCAGCGAGAGCAGGTAGTTGCTCTTTACTAATTGATACCTAAAACATTGAAAATTAGTAACTTGCCTACAGTGCGTGACACTGACTACAGGTGGTTAATCCGCCAGGGCCATACCTTTGACACTGGCAACAGGTGGCTGAGCTGCATCAGGGCCATATCTTTGCCACTGACTACAGGTGGTTGCTCTACATCAGGGCATACCTGCATAATAGTCCTTTCCAAGCACATCAATAGGCAGAGCAAGAAATGCATCAGCAGAGTACCTCTCCTTATTCACAGCATAAACCGACACGTCGGCATCAGATGTAATGAACAGGGCCTTGCTAGTCATTCCCGTGCCAGTCTCACGCATGGTGTAGGGAATGTAGAATACATCTACTATGCCAAATGCGACCTACATGTAATACACACTGATGACATCATTCTGGTACAAAATATGGAAGAGGATATTTGTCGAGCTAAGGTGTACATATACATTGTGACCCTGTATTTTCTTTTACAATGATGAAGATTAACATAAGGCGTATAATCTAGAGTACTTTGGGATACTAGATATATCAGCAATAAAATATCACTTTTATAGTATATAAATCTCACAACTAATAATATTAATATTAGTGAAGTAAAAAATTAAATTACTAGGGAATTCTTAAATATAATTAAATAGGCAGGTTTGAATGTTTGTGAAGCTGTAAAAAGTGTTAGAAAATCAAGAGTTGTTTTACCTCTGCTGTCTGATAAATGGAAGGCTCAAACCACCGGGGGCTATCAATCTGTACAGAGGTGATTGCAGCTCTCAACGGTGTTACGTAGACCTCCAGAGGTAAGTAAAGAGGTGCTTCTACAGCATTTTCCATGAAGAATATCACAAACTGTCGCCCTCCGCTGTCTGGAACACCTGATCAAGAACCAAATATAGCTTAGCTTAACACAAATATACGCGATTAGAATACAGTGTTAGCATGATGAAGCACTCCACTTCCAACGCTAGCCAATTGTTTGCTACAAGCAGATGCCAAAACATTCTAATAGTTTACAAATCCAGTACGACAGGCTGATATTCAAAATAAATTTCTAGTTTCCAGTATACCTTACCATTATCAGGATACTTATCTGCAATATTCATCGTTATAAATGTATTTATGAGTGATTAAGATAATATGACACACCAAGGTGGGACAACTCTCCATACTCAAGACTAACTAGCTATTATGACAGTTTTCTTGGAGAGGAATAAAAAATGTAGCAAAGCATTATATTATGCCACATTTTAATCACAGTTTATAATAAACTTTATAATCTGAGAATGTTTATGAAAACTAAAACCATTTAGTTAATTGCATTTATAAAATCTCCCATAAACTAGGTAAAATTTTGCTTTATGCATTGTATTAAATTCTACTTTTTACAAAGAGATGTCATAAATGCATTCAAATGCATTATTTTGAAAAAATTACTTATTTATGATGAGGTTTTGTCATAAAAGCCTGCAAACTTTGGATTTTTATTTTTTACCAAGAAATAAAATAAGATAGCAAAAGTATTTAAAATTGCTGCAACTTTCATTTGCCGCATTTTACTTTATATTTCATTTTTGTCAAAGATGCCCGGTGAATATATTAGCTGTGCACAAATAAATACTAAGGTTATTATATACGCATTCTAATAAGAGGCTTACAAATGGAGCTGGTATCATATAGCAAATATTTTATATAGCCTACTGCACTTCACAGTGATATCACTTTGTTAAATGCGTGTTTAATTTCATTTTTTTCTCTGCAAAATAATGCTAACAGTTTCAAACAATAAACATGATTTTAGACTATTTAAATATATTAGCTGCGCACAGATGATTGCTATGTGGAATCTTTACAAGTTTTGTTATTATCATTTTGGTCATGGTTGTGCATAATTAATAAAAACAATGATATAATAGTTAAAATTAATGTGGTCAGCTAATGGTTGATTAATTAAAAAAAACTGCTTCAAACCAGCATAAAGGCTAGCTGGAGTTTAACACTAGTACAATCGGTGTGACTATAAATTTGCTGTTTAAAGCAAAGAAAGTTTGTTATATTCCTTTTGAAACGGTGAGATTGTTCATAGATTTGCTAAATGAAATTCATATCTCTAAAAGAGACTTTATACAGATCAAATAGTTCATAGGAAGAAAAATCTCAATAAAAGTTTTCAATAGTGGTTAAGTTATTACTGATCTACATTGTTGATCAGTAATAACCCAACCGCAATCATTACTGATATTCTATTGTACGATGACAAGCTATTCGTTGGACTATGTTTACTGATACGACTATAAATTGGCAGACAACTTTTAAACTCTGGACTAAACATGAGGTTGAGCTAAAATGACTAAATTTTTAGCCATGTGAAAAAGGTGATCGAAAATGTCAGAACATAACTTAAAAACATGAATAGTTGTCTCCTCAAAGATATAGTACAACTATATGTTGCTCATTAAGATTCTACAAAACCAAGCAAACTTTCATGAATGTAAGATGCCTTTAAAATGTTGTTAATTATAACAACTCAACTTAACTGAGACGTTATCTCTTTGTTATTATTTATACTTTTTCTTTGACCAATTTATTATCAGTTTACTTTATGTTCATTTTAAGTAACCAGAGGAATAATTTAAAATCAGTTTAATTATTTAACACGCTTTAGACAGGACGCAAGGTTTTTAAAAATACATAATAGAAACGCACGTGTCCGGTGCGTATTTAAGGCACTTGTATGATATACCACTGAATCACCCTTGGGAGCGACATTGTATAACTTCTAAATTAGCTCAGATTGTCAAAGAGCTACATAAATATATTCAAACTGTGTATCAAAAGCAGAAAGAAACCTGGGAAGGGCTTGCGCATTGACCTGAAAAGATTTCAATAATGCATGATTTTTTGCAATTGCACTGGGCAAGTGCTTTTCTTTCTCCACCACCATATCGAAACCTATACAAAAGTCTAATGCCAGGTTTATACCTAGTTGTATGCAGAAACAGAAAATTTGAAATATACATATAGCATTGATTTCTAATAACAGATAATCTTTATCAAAATAAGACTATCTAACACAAATAATCCCGTTACCAGAAACTCAGCTCCAAACATTTTAAAAAGGTTTAAAATAAAGAGGAAACACCTACATTTCAAAGTATCCTAGTTTAAAGTTGAAAAATTAGAAATCATTTCGTTAATTTCACTTATAAAATTCACCATAAGCTGGGTTACTCTATACACTCTATTAAACATTACTTCATTTAAGGAAATATCATAGATGATTTAAAATACTATATTTTAATTAATTTATTAATTTATGATGAGGTTTTATCACAAAACTCTGCAAGTTTTTGCTTTTTTTTCTTTTGCTAAAAATAAGATGACATACCAAAATTATTTAAGGTTTCTGCAATTTGCAGTTGTCGCATTATATTTCATATTTATTTTTTGTCAAAGATGACCGGTAGATATGTTAGCTGTACACAAATAAATTCTAGGGTTATTATATACATATTCAAATCAGAGGCTTACAAATGGTATGGTATCATATAGCAAATGTTTTATATAGCCTACTGCACTTCACAGTGATATTACCTTGTTAAATGTGTGTATAATTTCAGTTTTTTTCTTTGCAAAATAATGCTAGCAGTATCCAAACACTAAACAGGATTTTAGTCAGTTTAGATGACTCGACAAGAAGTAAAAACAGCATGACCTATTTGTGTAAGTGTCTCCGATTGTTCAATTTGTTTTGACTTCCTGAAATGAAAAGAGCGGTAACGCAACATTTCTTCAGCTTCACTAGTAGTATAGTTCCTGCTTAGGCTGTTAGTTTACCTGATGTGATTATAGGAACTTGGTGAACTCTGCAATATTCTTGTTTAGTTAGATATGGAGAAATAGGGACTTATCCATGATTAATTAACCAAAGACTTTACATGTAGGTTGACTGAAGTATAGTAGATCTCATGTTGTTACCTTGTTGAATGTCTCTATTGATAGAACAATCCTCATCTACCATGCCATCACCATCAGTATCGGTGTTTATGCTTTCACCAGTACACAGTTCCTCGTCTATCGCACCATCGCAATCATTATCCACCCCATCCCCAAACAGTGAAGCAGTAGGTACACATGGCTACAAAAAACATAAACCATATACATACAATATTACAACTTTAAAAATCTTTACTAGAAAATGTGACAACACAGAAAACTTCACCGATGATCAAATAACAACTAGATGTACATAAAGTTGCATTAAATGTTCCAAATGATCATGTTGATATTTAATTTATTTATTGTATTTAGCTTTATTATTATTATATTGTTATATTATTCAGTTTATTTTTAAAAGATTTTACAGAAATATTATATAAATGAAAATGTGTTTAATTATTTTAAAAAAATAGAGCAGTAGCATGGAGCAAGGGCTATTAGAACAGTAGAACAAACTCAACGACATACTTCACTAGAACCAATAATTGACCAATGTAATTGGCCAATGTCAGCAAGAGAGGAGATGACTCCATATACCTGATTTATGGGTGCCATGCGAGTACCAATCTGAAAAGAATAGCTTTCCTTATCAGCTGTCCCATAGACATAGCCACTGAACCTTGCAACAGGTGATATGTGACGTACGGCATGCGCACCTTCCTCAATGCGCAGCTGGGTACCTACGAGATCCGTCCCTACAGCAGACACATAAGTTGCATGAATACCAGAGAATACGAAGAACTGTAATTTGGATAATGAAAAACTGCTGAGGCAAAGATCAATGTCCAACAGATGAATTGATGGCCGCATAACTTTTAGCAAATTTTTGTCTGATTGGATTATACATGTATTGCTGAAAGCGGCATGCAGACGCAACTCTAATTCTTATTTCTCATGCTTATCATGCGCTTCATTTTACAACAGGTTGTATTTTGTTCGTTATGCTATGCATACCCCTTTAAGGTACACGTAGAAAATCCAAAAATGACATCAAATTGTAGCTGATGTTTTAGCCTTTTATTGGTCTTAATTTTATTTGATCGACTTTTTTGACGCAATCATATCTTTAAACAAGCCTTAGGCAAGCAATAACTACATGACATAAGTGAGTGGCATATTTTTCCACTGTAAGGCACTAACACCATACAGTGAGAAAATATCTAATAATCTAGTAAGATGAAATTTCTTGATAGTAAATTAAATTAAATCTATTTTTTTCAGCTTTAGCCGGACTAAATGCTTACAGAATTTGTTTTACTAAATTTGTATTCCCAGATGAGTAGCATATTATCATAAGTGTTCACTTTACCTGGTAATGGTGACCAGATGGGATGTAGTTCTGCAAGAGGTCTATTGTCCAACATGAGACCTGTGATGTCATAGCTATACGCTGCCAGCATCAACCAGTTCTCATAGCTGCCTGTAATAGTGCAAAGTATCATGATGCCATGATAAGAGTGAATGCTGACTTATGATTTTACAACTTACCCTTAAGTTTCATAAACCATTTAAACCTCTTGAAAAGGGCCTTTAAGGCTGACTTCCATCCTACATCTTAACGTTTTTTTTCTTTTGTTTGTTTTTTGTTGGTCAGTTATAGCAATTAAAATTTAGCAATGAAAAATCCACATGGTACTGGGATCAAACTCGGTAAACCGGAACTTAAAACACATCTGTAACCCACAACACCGCGCAGTAATCTTGCAGCTCTACGGCGTAGAACTCATATTTATCACACATCCCAATTAAAATGCGCTTGGTTTCATATCCATGCATTTGCATGCACCCGGCTCGATTGCTGGGAGGTGCATTTTTTTACCAAAATTTTACCGATGCAATAGTCTCAAACGAGTTTTTCTGTGAGCTGTGTTCGGTTTAAAAATTTGTGTTTTTAAAACGTGCGCTTGAGCTGGCTTGCGTGCTGGACAGCTTGCTTGTCACAATCATTGACTACGAACAAAACTTCACCTCCTTTCTTTATTTACAGTTTTAAGTTCTTTAATTAAAACTAATTTTTTATATAACAAACAATTTTTGATCAATTTTATTTAAAAAATTGTTGTTTGTGTGAATATGGATAAAGTACACTAACACGCCCAATTTCCTTTCTTCAACTGATGAATATAGAGATCGCTACTCGCGTGCACCCTAAAAGTTCATTACAGTATTGGTTTGTGTATTATCTTACACATTTCTCCTTCGAATTCCACAAATTCATGATTTAACCAACCACACTTTAGAACAAATGTAGTTACTATACTATTTTACTGTATTATAGTGTAAGGTTATAATTATCAGTTAATCCTCACTCTCTTAAACTTGTAAAGCTATACAATTATTCAGTCGTATTCAAAATTTTGATGGATAACTTCTGCAGCAACAGTAACCTCTTTTATATACACACATTTCTATGTACTCATTGTTATTATTAATTTAACATAATTATGATTTGTATTTTGTTTTATCATTTCGTTTTAACTGTATCAATATCAATTCACTTTTCATTGTAACCATTGTAACAAATCATGATTTATCTTGCTATTACTTGCTAATTATTTCACATTTAAATACCTTCTCAGTTGTTTTAGTTTTTTCTCTTAATTTATTTGAACTGCACAAAACACTTTTTTCATGATATGAAGTTTTAAAGTTAGAATGGTAATTATATATTGTTGGTTGGTTGTATATGTTAAATAAAAATAAATCTTTTGTGCAGACATTGTTATTACTCAGGCAACGCTGGGCATTCAGTAGTAGACATATAAATATATAGTAAAGTAAATTGACCGCTTAAAAAGATGAACTTACACAAAATTTTAGTAAGATTCGTCAAAAAATATTGGTAATTTTCTATTAATAGCAATTGTTTTTGATGCTTGAGGTGATCTGACTGCGAGGATGTTTCAAGTTATGAGGGTGAGGATGATCAAGGTTAAAACGCTCAAATCAAGCAAAAGAGCGATTTTGAAATCTATAATGGGCATTGTGGCTTGTTTTTCACAAAACTGGTGTTTTCGAGTTCAATTCCAGTGCGAAGCAGTTTGTTCATTCCTATAACTTTATTGCTATAACTGGACATACAGATGACAGACCAACAAATACTTGGATTTATTTATTAACATAGATTGTGTATATAGTGTAGTATATAAGCATAGCAAGCAGTGATCATCAAGATGCTGCTATACTGAACTTGCAGAAAGTTAAGGCTAGTAAAGTAGCCCAAACCTTGAATAGTTTCAACTGTGCTTAAAGCGGTAACAATAACAAATAAACTTTGCAGCTAAGAATGATATAAAACAACCATGTAAATGAAAAGGTAATAACGATGGCTAGTTCTTTGAAACTGAAAGTATAAAATGACAACCTTGAGTGTGGTTGTCTTAGTTACATCGAAGAATCAATTAATGTTTCTACAACAATCAATCAAGCGTTTTAAAAGCGATCAAGTTTTGTCGATCTTATTCTTCAAACGTCTCATCCTACCAGTCAAATCACCTCAAACATCAAAACAATCGCAAATGATAGAAAAATACCAATAATTTTTGGTGAATTCTACAAAAATGTCATGGAAGTTCATCTCTAAGTACATTTAGACTTGCTAAGAATCCAGCAAACAGATTTGCATTTCCAAAACCACCATGAGCAATAGTTTTAGTGGAAACTAAACTTACAAGTAAGTAATATCTTTTTAGTTTTCATATACATACCTCCATCATAGTATTGCGGTGTGCTGAACACGTAGTCAAACATATACTGAGAGATGGCCGTCACGATAAACATGGTCGGATCTGACTCCTGATTTGTTGTCTTCTCCTGGCTTTGAACAATCTGCACGACCATTACTGGATGGTCAGAGGTTAATGTACTACTCACATTGCTAGCTATTTCAAAGTCCACATAGCTGCCAGCAGCCGCAATTTCATACGTCATGGTTGAGCTGCTTTCCACTGATATACGAGTGTTAGCGACGGAGGACACAACTCTCACTATATCACCGAGTGAACGACCTGGTGTTGGTATTATAGGAAAGACTTTACCATATGCCTGTACGGGAGGTAGCTGGGTAGCCAAGTGATCTCGCGAAGTCTTCGCTCCTACCCAAGTGCGGACATTACCAGAAAATGCTGCAATAGGCAGATTTGATACAATTCGAGTGCCAGTCAAATCAGCATTATCGAGTGTCAAACATTGAAAGCTCTGAAACGCATTGAGGGTAATATTTAGCACATCGTTATTAGTAATAATTCTATTGTCGTACGCTATGTTCAACGGAATATTATCTTGCATGGGAGGAAAGGTAATCGTGATACGAGTATCGTCAAACTTGGTAGCCAGCGCAAAGACTGTGTACGAGTTGGTAGGGGTGTGTGACACTGTGTAATAGTCGTAGCCAATTACATCTGTTGGATAGACGAGAAAGCCATCTGTCGAGTGTTTTTCTTTATTGAGGCCATAGACTGCAATCTCATTGTCAGCTTGTACGTAGACAACTTTGTTCTCGATCTGAACCCACCGCAGCCTCAGCAAGTAGCTCAGATCTATCTACAAGCGTATTCAGGTATGTTCAGCAACAGGTAGCTGATACCTGGTATGAGATTTAACTGTGCAATCCGAAGCTTGGGAATTTCTGGGCCGCTTTTAACAGACAGCAAACATGAAAACAAAACATAAAATGTTGATTTTGTAAAAGAGCTAAAGAACTACATTGACTTTGTTAAAATCAAGCCACTGCAATAAAAGCTAAACAAGAATTAGGCCTATTAGTGATATCTTATCAAGTGATGTTTAACATAAATTATGAATTATTATTATGAATATGGTTAGAGCTAATAATTTTTCTAATTAAAATGGTGGGTGACCAAATCTTCTGAATATCGGTTATTGAATATCGGTTAAGAGATTTACAAATCAATACAAAAGTTTGATTGTGTCATTATGAGTCTTAGACGATGAAATAGTGTGTACGCATATACAG
This sequence comes from Watersipora subatra, assembly GCF_963576615.1. NCBI lineage: Eukaryota > Metazoa > Bryozoa > Gymnolaemata > Cheilostomatida > Watersiporidae > Watersipora > Watersipora subatra. The sequence continues at coordinate 48,820,642 of NC_088708.1, forward strand.
TAAAATTAGTTTCAAGTGATATCATTTTAGATTAGGTAAACCGGAAAGCTAAGCAAAGGACAAGTAAAAAAGAGTCAGTAAAATAATGCTTTCTGCCATCTACAAATGTACGTATGTTTTATTCAATTTACAGAAAGTAGAGAGATTTCAAGTGATGAGTGATATGTATACATCTCACAAGACTTTTAGGTAGGAACTCTGTGCTTGTTTGTAATTAAATTAGATAGACATGCATTCAATGTGTTGACAGAATAAATGACAACAGAACTGTATTTATATACAAAATAACACGAGGAATACATTTTGAGTCTTTTTTATGAAGTGTGTATTTAGTTAAAATCATATTGATGTACATCTTAGTCTATATTTAGTGACGGTCTATTGGCTTCATTACAAACTACATGTATATCAAACGAATGAAAAGACTTAAGCTACAAATATAAGCTGCAGACTGAATTCTACAGTACCAAGACTCTCTTCTTCTAACTTTTAACTACTGAGAAATCAGATCTTCATAGATGTGGATAGTTTTCACTTTTTCACAATATTCAGTTTACCTTTTGGACTTGACCGGAGACAACGGTAGTTCTAATACTAGTAGGGGCCTCAAGATAGCCAGGAGTGGTGACTGTGACCTGAACAGGGATGGTACGAGAAGTGGTGATAAACAGTTCTAACGGGATGTTCAAAGGATTCTCCACTTCATTTCTCATGAAGACAACAAGAAACTCGGTTCCCAGATTGTCAGCCAGACCACCTAGAAAAGCCAATAAGGATTATATGCAATCAGCGTGTAATCAAATTAGCGAATGTACAACGGTCATCATACTATAATCTCTAAACATTTCTTCCGAACGAACGTTACTATCCCAGCATTACAGTTCACCAGAAAGTTCTCCAACGCTGATAATCGTAATTAAACTATTAGCTATCCAACCTGAAGAACAGAAATTGATATCGCTACACAGCTATTGATATTTCTACATAGCTATTGATATTGCTACATAGCTATTGATAAAGCTGATTGATAGGGAACTCGAATGAGCTGGAAACTATGACTGCTAGAGTTACTGCAACCAAGAGAGCAGTCATAGTGCGTTGCTTGTCCAAGGAACCTGAAAAAATGATGGTTGAAGGATAATTAGTACTTATGCTTGTCTTACAACTTCTAATCACCAAATTTTAGTATTAATAAACCTTTGCTATAATAAGAGCTACGCCCGTCCGTATATCTGAAGCGTTAGAAAAAAGGATTGCGCCTCATGAAAATCGAACTCGTATATTCGGCTTTTTAGCCAGAGACGCTGCAACCTGTGACACTCAATCGCCTTGTCGCATCATGGAGTAATTGTGCACATAGCTATTACAACTGATAATCTCTCATGGCACACCAGACTACCAGGGTACTACTATAGATGTAATGTTAATTATACACATAGTTATTACACCTGATAATCTCTCATGGCACACCAGACTGCTAGGGTACTACTATGGATGTAATGTTAATTGTACACATAGTTATTACACCTGATAATCTCTCATGGCACACCAGACTGTCAGGGTACTACTGTGGATGTAATGTTAATTGTACACATAGTTATTACACCTGATAATCTCTCATGGCACACCAGACTGTCAGGGTACTACTATGGATGTAATGTTAATTGTACACATAGTTATTACACCTGATAATCTCTCATGGCACACCAGACTACCAGGGTACTACTATGGATGTAATGTTAATTATACACATAGTTATTACACCTGATAATCTCTCATGGCACACCAGACTACCAGGGTCCTACTATGAATGTAATGTTAATTGTACATATAGTTATTACACCTGATAATCTCTCATGGCACACCAGACTATCAGGGTACTACTATAGATGTAATGTTAATTGTACACGTAGTTATTACACCTGATAATCTCTCATGGCACACCAGACTGCCAGGGTACTACTATAGATGTAATGCTAGTTGTACACATAGCTATTACACCTGATAATCTCTCATGGCACACTAGACTGCCAGGGTACTACTATAGATGTAATGTTAATTATACACATAGTTATTACACCTGATAATCTCTCATGGCACACCAGACTACCAGGGTACTACTATAGATGTAATGCTAGTTGTACACATAGTTATTACACATGATGGTCTCTCATGGTGCATCAGACCACCAGCTTGCTAGTCTTTACTATAATAAGGGCCATATCCATCCGTCCAAAGCCACAGTTGGACGTTGGGAAGGGATTGCGTCATACAGGATTTGAACCTTCGACATCCTGCTTTGCCACCTAGCAAACTACCACCTGCACAAAACATTCCTTCAGGACTCATAATAATTGTGCACATACTTATTCTCTGTGCTTTATTGGCACTCATGACGATCTCACACGGTGCTCCAGACTACCAGAGTAGCCTACTAGTGGCTATATAAAGATGATAGAAGCGGCTCCGCTGCCCGTCGTAAAAGTTAACGGAAGAGTTCAGTCAGTTTATAATCAATAGAAAGTGTCATTACCAGAGGAGTATATGATTAATTCAATTAACTCCGATCAATTGTTATTGACAATTCGCCTGCTAGGAACAGACACTTTGTAATAAAACCTTCCAACTATACCCTTATTATCTGTAGATGAACTGGATCATGAAAAATGCTAAACCAGCGCAACAAATACTTACACCGACAATACTTACACCGACAATACATACTCCGACAATACTCACATCAACAATACTTACACCGACAATACTTACACCGACAATACTTACGCCAACAATACTTACGCTGACAATACTTACGTCGACAACACTTACGCCGACAATACTTACGCCGACAATACTTATGCCGACAATACTTATACTAACAATACTTACACCGACAATACTTACACAGACAATACTTACACCGACAATACTTACACCAACAATACTTATACCAACAAAATGTAGAGCTACGGTGTAGTGTTGATATTTGTTGTGGCTAGACACACCAACACTACTAATTGATATGAGATCGACCAATGAGTATTAGCCTCAGTCCCATAAAGGTCATGACGCCCTTGTCAGATTTTCAGTGTTGTTATTAAAGTTTTGTTAGCGTCTTGCTATTTAATATGATCATTGAAAATTGTGATAGCAATAATCTTTTCACAGTGATTTGCACCGCTATATTTTTTTACAAGGAAAGACGTTCGTTAACGATGGAAACGGCAATGTACAGAAATGCTTTGAGTGCTTGATAGGAAAGTCAGGGTGTTAGCAAATTTAATTACTCAAACAATAATCTAAAGGCTTTCATGAATAGTTCTAATTTACACTGTGACCACCATATATCTGTCACAAGTGAGAATATCTTTATCCATATATATAAGTTTCAGTGCTTTATTTTTGTCGTTTTGTTAAACCCTTTGTCCAGTTACAGCAATTAAGGTAGGGCCACACGAGACAAAATTCTCACGAAATCGGCGAAATTTGGACGAAACGATTCGTACGAATTGACATTTAGACGAATTCGTCCATCATTGGCTGCGCACGATGATTGAATCCTGAATTGGACGAAACGTCAGAAATTCCTACGAATCGTTGTTTGATTGGTCGGTTGAAAAGGTTAGTTGAATGTTGAAGGTCGTTTTCTTAAAACGTTTTTGTGTACTGAAGCAAATGATTGAAACGGAATCGGCTTCAATTTATCACCGCGTTCTGATTGGCTAGTTGAAAGTTAGTTTCGTACGAATCCGTGGTGGGGAAACTCCGTGTCGCAGGTCAGAAATTTCGTACGAATGGAATTTCCCAGATTAGTTGAAATTACACGATACGTGTGGCCCTACCTTTAATATATATCACTGGATTTGATCTCGAGACCTCCAGATCTAGAGCCGGCGAAATTAACCATTAAGCTACATGGACAGGCAAATAGTCATTACATTGGTTAAGATACTCACACTTAAGGCACTTGCTTGTAGTTAATAACTAACACTGTTGACCGTTACGCTTAACTATTGTTAAACCATAACTGTCACGAACAACTTTTATCGTATTTTCTAGGTGAATCAGACACGCTGATTCCGATTTTGTACTCAAAATAAAGATTAGCCCACCAACCTTCAAAGTCATTTAGGCTTTTTTAAAGCATTTCAATATCCGTTTCAAAAACAACACAATCGGCATTACAAGCTCCGCCCATAAATATGTGACGAAACCTAGCTTTTCAGAAACGGAAGTTAGGAATGTTTAGTCCGACTTAGAATAATAGAGATGGGTGTCTTAAAACCCATTATTATCTAAATCCAGCCTGTAAAATAGTTTCAGCTTTTTATGAAAGGGATATAAACTATTTAAAATTGCTCGCAGCTTGTTACATGACGTTTAAATGGGCTGGACGCCGAGAAAAATGAGCTCAAAAAGCGCGGGTTTATCACGAGCTAGCGTTGTTATTGCGCTTTTTAAATATGCAATGCTAAATAGCTTATCTACCTTTCAGAAAAAACTGATATTATTTTTAAGGCTGAGTTTAGATATTAATGGATTTTAAAACACCCATATCTATTATTCTAAATCGGTCTAAACATCCCTACGTAACTTCTGTTCCTAAAAAGCTAGGTTACGTCAAGTATTTATGGGCGGAGCTTGTTATGCCGATCGTGTTGCTTTCGAGACCGATATTAAAACGCTATAAAAAGTTCTTCATTACTCTGAAAGTTAGTGGCCTAATCTTTATTTTGATTACAAAATCGGAATCAGCATGTCTGATTTACCTAGTAAATATGATAAAAGTTGTTCGTGGCAGTTATGGTTTAAGCTGGCCCAAAACGCTAGTACCGTTTTATTAAAGATTTTAGTAAAGATCTAGCTTTCAAAGTAAGTTACTCAAATTCATCAGGTTATTATTCTATTACCCGTGCAACGCCGGACATTTGAGTAGTTGTCAATGGAACAAGCTTGTCTTAAAAATAAATAAAACAAAATTGATACTATGATCATTAAAATAAACCATTTCAGCCAATCACAGGTGCTCTGGTTTTATCTTTACTAACATCGTCAAACATATTCTTTTGGAATCGACACACCCGATGATGCATTGCTGAAACATCATCTACGTGTCGGTTATGCAAAACAGCCATTTCATCGATGTGTGTAGCCAGCCCTTAATGCTACACTGTTGAAGGCATGACACATAATAATACAACAAAAATGTTTGTTTGCGCAACATGACTCTTTAAAACACACACAGCCTCTGCTTGCATAAGCAGACGTCATACTCCATCTTCGAGGAATTGCTTACACATAATAATGAAACTTAAAAACATTAGAAATCAAGAGACATGATTTTCATAATTCAATGAAACACAAACACATTGAAAAGATAGTTTTCTTACCTTCTCTTGCAAAATACTCTATGTTGCTAGTGTATAATTTGCTGAATATGTTAGATACAATTCTTTCAAACCAGCTGAAAATATAGAGTCGGAAATCCTCAGATGTTGAGATTTTCTGCAATGGTGCAATAAACCAACAGGATTTGTTGGCAGAACTAAATGAAGCGCATATACTTACCAACGAGAGAGAGGAGGCTGCATATCAGTACGGTGAATGTGAGAAGAGAAAAGACGATATTTCTTCCAACCGGCATTGTGAAGCGCTGCGTGCCTAAAAGCAGCTTTATAACTTTATCTCTCAATATCTATGATCGTCAGCTTTTTTGAATTTTACCGCAAAGAAGAGTTTTTTCTACAAGTGAGATTCTGCATGCAAATTAAACATGACCATCTACTAGCTAGGCTAGTCATGAAACTTCAACTTAACTGTTAACTCTTGTATGTAACCTCACTTGTTGTGGGTAAGTCAGTCGCTCCAGCAAGAGGTTGGCTTGTAAATTATGTGACAAAAAGTACACGCTAGCAGTTATTGATGACTTACACAGTGTCACTAAATTTTATCAGAAAGTATCGGTAGTTTTCTATTAGTTGTGATTGTTTTTGATGTTTGAGATGATCTGACTGTCAGGATGTTTCAAGAGTAAAATCGACAAAACTTAATTGCGGTTAAAACACTGAGAAGATAAAATACAGGCGAAATGGCATCACTAGTTGCTATTGTTGCTATAGTTAATATAGATTATTGCATTCAAGTTGCAGCATTACACGTCTCTATTCTGTTGGTCTCTTTGCAACTACAGACATCCTAATCACATTTTCACTTGATCTGAGTTTTATAACCAAAAAATCGCACTTTCAGAGCCGTTTAACTGCATTCAAGTTTTGTCAACTTTAACCTTAAAACATCCTGGCAGTCAGATCACCTCAAACATCAGAAGCAATCGCAAATGATAGAAAAATACTGATACTTTCTGATAAAATCTAGTGAAACTGTGTGCCAGTTCATTGTTAATGATGGAAACTATAGACTTATTTTGCTATCATCAGTCTTGTTCTAACTTACCTGCATCACACAACCAAATCTCTCAGAGTGCCTGCCAATTCGGCAAAAGTATTGCGCAGTCGACTAGAGATTCTAACGTGACATTAAGTGTCATATAAAGCCCGATTGACAAGAGACAAAAAACAATGTATGCCGATGAATTCATCGATGAACTCGGCATTCAAGCTGTTTGTAAACTTCATCCGTAATCAATCGACTTTCTATAGGTTTATAAATAATTGTACATAATTACTAAAATAATGCCTACTACTGCGAGGTACTGCTATGAAAGACTTCCAACAAAAGATTACTCCATGCGCAAGCACAATGAGAATGTGCACTCAGCGCCAAGCAGAAGGGTCCACCTAGAATACATAGCCTAATGTGTATGACAATTTCCTGTTTTTTCTAACAGCCTCTAGCAACTGCGGAACACCACTCTTTACTAGAAAAATTTATAAGCTTAAAGATCTACTTGTACAAAATTTTAGTAGATTGTATCAGAAATATCGGTATTTTTCTATCATTTGCGTGATTGTTTTTGATGTTTGAGGTGATCTGATTACCAAGATGTTTCAAGATTAAAATCGACAAAACTTGATCGCAGTTAAAATGCACCTCAAACAGTAAGGACGATTGCAAATGATAAATACCGATACTTTCTGATCTTCTGATAAAATCTACTAACATTTGTTTCAAGTTCATCTTTTAAGTTTTCTTCTCCACATCAAATGATTACTGCTTACTCTTTCTGATATAAATGTAGTCAGGTGATCTTTCCATCATGGCTTAAAATCCTGGGCTATGATAACATAGAACCATAGGCTATAATAACATAGAACCATAGACTATAATAACTTAGAACCATAGGCTATAATAACATAGAACCATAGACTATAATAACTTAGAACCATAGGCTATAATAACATAGAACCATAGGCTATAATAACATAGAACCATAGGCTATAATAACATAGAACCATAGACTATAATAACTTAGAACCATAGGCTATAATAACATAGAACCATAGGCTATAATAACATAGAACCATAGACTATAATAACATAGAACCATAGACTATAATAACATAGAACCATAGGCTATAATAACATAGAACCATAGGCTATAATAACATAGAACCATAGGCTATAATAACATAGAACCATAGGCTATAATAACACAGAACCATAGGCTATAATAACATAGAACCATAGGCTATAATAACATAGAACCATAGACTATAATAACTTAGAACCATAGGCTATAATAACATAGAACCATAGGCTATAATAACATAGAACCATAGACTATAACAACATAGAACCATAGACTATAATAACATAGAACCATAGGCTATAATAACATAGAACCATAGACTATAATAACATAGAACCATAGGCTATAATAACATAGAACCATAGGCTATAATAACATAGAACCACAGGCTATAATAACATAGAACCATAGACTATAACAACATAGAACCATAGACTATAATAACATAGAACCATAGGCTATAATAACATAGAACCATAGACTATAATAACATAGAACCATAGGCTATAATAACATAGAACCATAGGCTATAATAACATAGAACCATAGGCTATAATAACATAGAACCACAGGCTACAATAACATAGAACCATAGGCTATAATAACATAGAACCAAAGGCTATAATAACACAGAACCATAGGCTATAATAACATAGAACCATAGGCTATAATAACATAGAACCATAGGCTATAATAACATAGAACCATAGACAATAATAACATAGTCTTCTCTGTTGTCTACTTACGCTATTCCTATCAGGGAAGATATCAGACCTAGTTGAAGGTTTACTATGGTTGTCATAGCTTTGGATGGGGTTCTTTAAAGCTCCATCTAATGAGCATAATTGTTCCAACCATCATGTTCATTGAAAGGGTTGGTGTTACTACACATTCTGAGGCTATATGTGATAATAGGTAGGTATTGTTAAGGCAGTCGATAATACTCATGACTTATAACACCTCAGCTACGATTGCCTTTGATTATTCTCAGTTATGTCTGTATAGAATTGTCATATGGAAACTTTATCTCATTTCGTCGAGTCAGTCACGTGATGAATGATAGCTCACAAGGCATCGCAAGACTTCACCTTGTCCAGATCGTGATGCCGTGGTCACACAATGGCACCGATTACCAATTGCTGGCCTCGAATGCAAGTGTGATTGATCCAATACTGTTTTCAATGGCGATTTCCGTGCGAAACTTTGGTTAGTAGTACAGAATCAACTCAACACTCGCTGTTGTTTCAGCAAATCTTGCGTGGCTGCAGCTATGAGTCGCTGTCGTATAACATTATTGTATTAATCTAATATGTTCTAGTATTATTGTGTTACGGAAACAAATGTGTATACCACCGATCTAAAAACTTATTCAGCTGAGTTATATGTACTCAGTTATACCACTTACAGGCAGCATAAAGTTACAGACTAGCTAAACTTATAGTTGACGTTAATACACCATAACAACCAGGTAAACCATAGCAACCGGGTAAGCCATAGCAACTACGTAGGTAAGCCATGACAACCAGGTAAGCCATGACAATCAGGTAAACATTAGCAATCGGTTGAGCCATAACAACTAGTTAAACCGTCACAGCCTACCTTGTGATTGAGTTAATTTTCTTAGGCAATGTTATACCACTGATGCTATACCACTAACGCTATACCGCTAACGCTATACCACTAACACTATACCACTAACACTATACCACTAACAGTATACCACCAACGCTATACCACAAACGCTATATCACTAATGCTATACCACTAATGCTATACCACTAACACTATACCTATTGTACTATACTACTAATACTACACCATATCAGATACTTTATCAGATAGAATTCTATATATGTACCCTTGCAGCGCTACACTTAATTGTAGTGTCACTAGTGTGCGTTCTCATTGCAAGTAGTATTGTATTGCACATTCAGTTATGCTCGATGAAATCCTTTTTCTGTCGATCTGCCTAACCACATCTCATGAATATTTCATGTGTTGTGTGAGCGTATTTCTCAAATACGTCAGAAAATGGAGTTAGATTTAAGGCTATGTTTAGCAGGTAAATCATATAGAAGTAAGGCTAAAAATACTACCTCTTTTCTCTCAAATAGTTGAGTTAAATGTGTGGTTGCTGCTAGAGCTGCACAACAATTATAAAAATTAATCGCGATTAATAACTGGTCTGAACCAGTTAATCTTCGATTAGTATTAAAATTAATCTAGAAAAAACCTGTCTATTCGAAAAAAATAATGCAGCTTTATATAAATTAATTATATTTAAGACAATTATTGTTAACAGGATTACATGTTATGTAATCTAGCAAAATCTATACATGTAATTAATCTAGCAAAAACCTGCCTATTCGAAAACAAATAATACAGCTATATATAAATTAATTATATTTGAGACAATTATTGCTAACAGGATTACATGTTATGTATAATGTACCTAAGTTACAATGTAATAACTATTATGAGTATGAAAATAGTCTATGAAACTCTATAATTAAGCCAGCCCAGAGTTGAGGCAGCACAATTTAGCCTATTCACTTTATCCAAATGAAGAGATGCCCTCTTCGTACATACAGTATTAGTAGTTATTGTCTGCAACAGCTGGTGATGATTTCTGAGCAGTAGGATGAGAATTAGTTAAATGATATCTTAATGGTGATGTGCTATGGTGGTAGGCAGATTCTTTCTGGCATATATTGCACGCCGCTTTCTTGTTATGCTTCCAACCACATATGAAAATGCGCTACCTAGTACGGAGGACATTTTTCTGCTTTCATGTTCCATTAAATTGTCAATCTTATATTACTATCATTCTCAAGCTGAAATATGAAATTGCAATTTTTTTGAAAAATGAAAATACATGTATAATTCGCCTTAAGAAGTTTTGAAATATAAACAAAAAAAGGCTGTAAAATATTAAATGATACTGAAATCATTTTTGTTGCTATTACCTAGAAACATGTGCAAACAACTAACAACATGGCCGCTTACGGCAAGACTGACAAGGCACTCGCGTTTTTGTATTGTATAAACAAGTTTATGTTAGTGACTCACTTCATGTTTTCATAGTTGATTACAAAATTATTGTGGTTGTCTCTAATTAGTAAAAAAGTGTTGCTTGTCATAGTATTTATTTGTTAGTAAATTCAATGGTAGTAACCTGCTATGTTAATGTTATACCGTATTGTGGCGGACGCCAGGCCACAAATTTATTTCTTATATTTTTATATACTCGCATATAATTACTTTTATATATTGCATGTTGTGTCTGTTTTTATTGTGTTTTACTTGCATATAATTACTCTTTTATATATTTTGCATATTGTGGTTGTCTTTATTATGTGTCTTATCGCTAATACTTTGTTAGTTTGGCCGTAATTAAGCCAATGTGTTAGCGAGTCTATTAATCATCTATACTTTTACGGTTTCTTACCTGGTTCTATTAGACAGTTCGGGGAAAATATATGTATATAGAGAGATTGCTCGCGCAGAGAGCAGAGTAGTCGCAGCTCCACAACTAATTGCTTCGGAATAAAACGAACGGAAAACCATACTCACTTCTTTTACAATTTATGCATTATTATTGCAATCTAGATCGTGCCTTAGTAAAGGCCGGCAAATTCCTTTACAATATATTAAGCAATACAAAGGAATCACATCATGACCATCACCTCGGTTACAATTTATTTGAAAATTAATTGACCAAACTCAGTTAATCGTGTATTTGTATTGATCGCGTTAATCGTTTAATTAACGCGATCATTGTGCAGCTCTAGTTGCTGCTGCTGTTGAGCTTACTTACTTACTTACTTACCTACTTACTTACTTACTTACTTACTTACTTACTTACTTACCTACTTACTTACTTTAAAGCTTTGAGTTTACTATTTTTAATCTATATATATATATATATATATATATATATATATGATTCAAAGGCATGACTCACTTGAAACTAAATTGAAGACAAACACTTATTTTCTATTCAACCACTTAAATTTGAAAGTGCTCCGGTAAGCGTTTGTCTAGCAAATTCAGTCATCAACTCAATAGGAACTGTTGGTGAGATTAAAAGAGACACATAAGATTTAATAGCTATCTTTTTAAAAGCTTAAAGAGTTTCATTCAAGGTTATTACTTTTTGTATTTTGTAACTGTTTGCCTCAGACAGATAATAAAGTCCCAATGAATAGATTGCTGAATGAAGTGCCCATTCTATTGCGAAAACAGTATGAGATAAACAACTCATCTAATCAAAGACTAGCTCTGCACATTCTATAGAAAACTTGTTTAAATGAAGTTTACTCGGACACACTGTGTCAGGTATGGCGCGCTGTCTTTTCTTATACAATGTAAACCTAATTGAGGTGCAAAAGGAACAGCGAGTAAATGTAATCCTTTTTCTCAATTTTTACAAAATATTTTCATATCAAATAATGATGCAAGGATAAAGTTCCAAGTGGAAGATATCGAGAGTAATTTTGAGAAAAGCACATATTGTGTAAGAGTTGATATACTGTAACTGGCAGTAGGGCCTGTAAGCAGCAGCAATTCCAGGTTTCGATCACCTTTCATCATGTCATGTTGCAAATAAGTAGGCCAAGTATCAATACAACGGAACTGAAATGTTTCACTGCGGAGTTGTCCTCTCCCATTTGCTCCAGTGTATTCGGGTTTTCACTTGCAGTGCCTATGCGAAAAATGTAAATAATAAATTTAAATGAAAAAATAAGTTTACAGGAGATTTTGAGTAATCAATTTTTCCATAAATCTCAAATAGTCATCTTTTCTTTAGAAATAACTAACTCGAAGATGCTAAGCTGTCCTACTCTGTTAAGCGTCTTCAGTTTGTAACAGTATAGTTTCACCTGTTACGATATAGAGTTTTCTTTAATGGTCCAACTAGACATAGAGCTGTCACAGATATTTGTCTGTAAGACATATATTTGTAACAGATATAAAACAGCTGTTTGTAAAACCTGATTTTAGAGCCTTATTCAAATTGTTCCAGATCTCAGAGTAATCAGTTGAACTGTATTAGCTGCCAGCGTCATCAGTTAGACTGTACCAGCTATCAAAGTAATTGGTTAAACTGTATTAGCTGTCAGCGTCGGCAGTTAAACAGTATCAGCTCTCAGAGTACCAGGTTAAACTGTATCAGCAGCGAGCAAGTATTACGCTGACCCTCAATGACCTCTTACACTGTCTAAAGCTACAATTTGTGATGTCCGGTTTGTAATCTTTAATAGTTTTTGTGATATTCACTATGTTTCTATGACACATATGATGCAGAGTTGGAGTTGTGTGCACATTGGGTTACCATGTGATAAGTGTTCAACAGATATTTGCATGATGCGGATTAATGCAGGCGCTTTGCTAAAAAATGAGAGTTTTTACGCCTAACTGCTCAAATCAAAATAAGGGCGCCGGAAGTTTGGAAAATGTTTAAAATGGAATAGCAATTGCGCTGCATTTTCTTGCACAAAATCTGTAAGCGTTATTTCCATTTTTCGCAAGCATGAAACATTCGATAAAAATTTGCAAGTATCAAACTTGACAGACTCGCTTGACTTGCGAATTTTTGTTGTTTTCATTTTATAGATGACACAAACTAACTGCGTCATGGAAACATAGCGACACATTCTGAAAGTAGTGGAAATTTATTGTTTGTATAATTGCTTAATATTTGCTGTCAATATTTGCTGTCAATATTTGCTGTCACCTCTACATGAGAGTGGCAATTGAGTATCAAATAAAGTTTGTAGCTTTTACGCTGCTAGTTACTAGATGTTCAAACCTTAATGAATCTCTGTTGTGAGGAAAAACATTTTCAACGTGTCTGTTGGCTGGGGACAAAAGGATTGGACTGATTGTAAAGTTTATTTAAGCTGTGACCTCTGTTACTACTAATTAGTCATTAGAAAAAAAACATATCTTGGGTCGGCTAAAAATTTTTAATGTTTTTCTAGAATATTCTATTATAAGACTGTCCAATATATTACTGATAACTTTTTTATCACGATTATTCTGAGCAAACTGCAGTGCTTTTCAGGCTCACCACACTTGTACTGACACCAAGTAACATACTACAAGGCAATCACTAAACCATAATAGTATGAGAAGCACACTAATCACTAATTTTTCGTGGTTGCTTAGAATCGCCGCTCAGCACGAAATGTGAAAATCTGCAAAATACTAACAAATAAACTCATATTTAATAAAGTCACTTTCTCCTTAACCAAGAGCACTTTCCCTTTTTTTTGAAGCTCATTAGATAATTTTGCTGGTCAAGGTCATTAAAGAGGCATGATGAAGAGTGTCACCAATACTTAGCATTTTTATACTTTACAAAATGTAACAGGAAAACAGCGAACTGCGACAGCTGATATTACAATGATGCTCGTCGAGAGATCTCATTGGGTCAGAGTATGAGAGAGATTTATGTAATTGATATATTTTAGTTTTTTTATTTTATTTATTGCCTTTAATTTATCGCTTGTGTATAGTTTTGAGAATGCATTAGCGTTTGCTGAGCAGTCCACTACTCTATTAATGCTTATTCAACCGACAGCGTTTGACAGCATTTCAGGGACTGGGACCACCCTCCATTCCCTGCAAAAACAGCAATAGCAATTTAAGCTTAGCCATGTTTTATACACCTAGTCCTACCATCATAATTGCTGATCAAATGAACTACATGTGGGTTGCTGACAGATGCCTGTTCCATCAAAACTCTTTTCGCTGTATTTATTTTCACGCCTGCTTCGCAATCAACATCGTCTGAGTCGACGCTTTGTAATAACTCCCTTATGGTCACTCAACGCTCACTTTACGGAGCAGACTCTATACATAATTAATATACTGTTTTGCTTTGTGCAACTATGTAATAGCTTGTTGCAGGCCTCTATAACTTGCAAACTTTGACATTTTTGACCTCGAGAAACTTTGCTAATTTTAGCTCAACATGGGAAGAATAATACCTTGCAAGATTTGAATTTGCATTCTTATAAATTTCTAACACTACTGCAAGGAGCTGTGGTACACATTTTTAATGTTTGTGCCAGGTAGTTACCATAAAACCTAAACCCTACGACAGTCATTGTTGAAACAGCCTGCTGCACGATAAAAAGGAAGAGAGAAAGAGGGAGACGGAAAAGAGGGAAGAAAGTGAGAGGGTGAGAGGGAGAGAAAGAAAGAGAAAAAGGGAGGGAGAGAGAGAAGAGAGAGAGAGAGAGAGAGAGAGAGAAGAGAGAGAAGAGAAAAGAGAGTGGGGAAAAAGAGGAGAAAGAGAGGAGAGAAAGTACAGAGAAGCTGCTACAAGAGAGATAGGGAAAGGGAGAGAGGGAGATGGAGAGGAGAGGAGAAAGAGAGAGGGTGGGAAAGAGACAAGAGAGAGTAGAGAAAGGAGAAACAAAAAGGAGAGAAAGAGGAGAAAGAGAGGAGAGAAGAGAGAAGAGAGAAGGGAGGGAGAGGAGATGAGAAAGAGGAAAGGAAAAAAGAGGAGGAAATAGAGATTTTTAGGAGAAAGAAAGTACCATAAAACTGAAAATGTATGTTGATTTCCTACTAGAAAGAAACAGTCCACGTTCTCTCTTACAGGACTTATTAATACCAATCAACGCTGCCAACCTGAGTCAGACCAGTCAAATTGGATGATTAATATTTGTGTTTTTTAATTGATCTAGTGTCAATATTTATTAACAATATTGTAAAGGTTTTGTGCGCCACATTTACTGCTCCACAAGTACAAGGCTCAGTGCAAAGAGTTTACACATATATTGGTCTGCATTGTCATAAAGAGTTACAAGGAATAGCATGCAACATGGAATGATCAGACAAAGAACAGCTCTGCCTTCTCATCTGAGTACGTGTTCTTATATAGTAAGAGGCCCCCCTCTCGTTCTACTTGGCTGGACTCAGCTTGGCTGGGCTTGGCTCGGCTTGGCTTGCACAGTCCTCCACACACTCCCCTCATTGGCGACTACGGTCTCCAATTAACGTCCTGGGGGAGGGCCAACAGGGCCAGAGCCTCGTGTTGGCAGACGCCCCAGTGGAGGCGCTTTATTTCCTTTGCGGAGGAGTTGTCGCTCCTGGTCTTCCAGTCTTTCTTTCTGCAGCAGGGTCTGCATGGCCTCGGCCGCCTTCTCCCAGTCCTTATAGCAGCCACTCAGCAGACTTCATCCACTCATTCAGTCAATGTTTCCTCTAGCAGAGCCTCTCCGCCCTCGTCGTTTATCTCCAGAACGGCTGACTCGGAGTGGCGTATGTTGGCTCCGTTCGTGGTCTCCTTTTTTTTCTCTACTTCCCTTATAGGCTACAATATTCGCCGGCTTTGGTCCACTCAGTGCTTCCTCAGCTTCTTCCAAGCTTTTTGTGACCGAAGACAATAACTCTTGTAAAGATGTCTCGCAGGCGTTGTCCATTATTTTCCAGTAAACTGATAGCGCCTGAAGTGAGCGAGTGCTTTAATAGGAAAGCTTTGGTAGCAGCTGTAAGAGTCAATTTACCGCTTTCCTTTTCGACCTCCGGACCATTTTCCGGTGACTCTACTGAATAGCATATCCTATCTCCGTACCGATCCGGCCTCCTAGTGGCTCAGGCTGGCTTAGAGTTGTGCCGGACTGGTTCCGATGGGACTATTTTAGTTGCCACTTTTTCGGGTTCAGCTGGAGAAGTCACGGGTTCTGCCGAAGCCATCTCGGGTCCGGCCGGATCTTCTGCCGGGCTTGGTTCTTCACTATTTTCCTTCCTCGGCTAGGCTACTCTTTCTGCAGGAGTTGTTCTCTGCTCGCGGTCTTTTGCTTCCATGAGCAGTTTCCTTCAGTCAGTGGATTGTAACACCGGCATGGGCTCTCCCGGAGCCTCCATTGGATTTTTTCTTAGCCTGTCTAATCTGGCCCCCTTCATGTCAGGCCTCCTTTTTGGCTCTAAGGTGGCTTGGGCCGATCCTAATTTTTCTGGACAGGCGTGGTAAGGCTTTAGTCTTGCCTCGCTCTGTATCGACGACTGGCCCTGTCTCTCCACCAAATACATGTAGTTGTTCTATGCTTTGAGGACCTGGTATGGCCCCACAAACTTCGCTTGCAACTTGGATTTTTCTCCCCATCGTCTGCGCTTGTTCATGAGCCACACCCAATTGCCTGGTGCGTATAGTGGAGGTTCCTCCCTGTCCTCTTGCCGGATTTCCATCTGGCTTTGCCGCAAGGTTTCGTGTATTGTCTCTAGTTTTCTTTGTGCCCTCAGTGAGTGTTCGTGGGTTGGAAAGAACTCAGTCGATGGGAAATGGCTCTCCAGCTGGTCTGGCAACCGTAGTTCACGCCCCAGCATCAGCATGTTTGCGGTTTCTCCGGTCGCGGAGCGGGGAGTGGCTCGGTATGCCCTCATCAGCTGGGGAAGTAGTGCTTCCCATTCATCCTATCTGCAATCTAGCAGTAGTGCTCGTAGGGAGTCTCCTAGTCCATGGTTGTTCCTTTCCACTATGACGTTTGCTTGTGGATAGTATGGGGTAGTGCGGGTCTTCTCCACAATCCAGATCTGGCACATTCGGCCATCAGCTGGCTTTCAAATTGTACCCCCTGGTTCGTGTGGATTTGCTCCGACAACCCCAAGTAGCAGAATACTCGCTCATACAGGGCATTCGCTACCACCGAAGCTATTGCATCAGGCAGTGCCAGTGCATCTTTCCACCGGGTAAAATGATCTGCGAGGACCAGTACCCATTTGTTTCCTTTCGGCGTGGTAGAGAGTGGACCGACTAGGTTGACAGCTACCTTTTGCCAAAGCCTGCCCGCGCACAGTCTCTGCCTCCCCCGGCTGTCCTGGTTCTGCCATTCTTTGCTGCCTGGCACACCTCACAACTCTTTACTAGCCGTCTGACAGTAGAGGTCAGGCCCGTACCAGATTAACTGGAGACGGCTCGTCGTTTTCCCCACCCCAGAGTGGGCCAGGGCATGCGTTTGCCACACAATGGTCTCTCTCATGGCTGACGGACAGACGGTGCTTCATCTGGCGTGGTTCTGAGGAGCCACACGTACCTCCAACACACCGTCCTGTTGAATGCGGAGAGAGCGTCGCATGCGGTTCAGGATATCCAGTTCTCTGCTCCCTACTTCCAGGTGTTCGGTCGGCGCTTCATTCCCTGTAGCGATGCCATGATAAATAAGTGCTACTAGCCCGTTTCAAGTGGCCCTCCAAAGCTGTTGTGGGTGCCCAGGTTCAATCCCGCCCTAGTTGAGGCAGGAGTCTCATTCGGGTCACCCATTGGCGTTACGAGGTATGCGGTGTTGCCCAAGTTCAATCCCGTTTTGTCATGGGCAAGAGTCTCATTCAGGCAACTGCTTGGTACCCGTGTGGTTGGCAGCCTCCATTCTTTGGCCAAGTCCTTCTTTGAAGGGCCTCCGTCCCTCTGTTCAATGCTCGCGCACTGCCGGCAGTCCTCGCAGGTTTGCCTACTTAGGTCGTCTGCGTTGCCGTGCTTGGGGCCTGATCTGTGTTCCAGCAGGTACCGGAACTCTGCCAAGATATCGAGCTATCGAGTTACTTGATTCAAGGGTTCCCTCCTTGGGCATAGCCATTGAAGAGAGGCGTGGTTGGTTCGAAGGAAGAATTCCTGGTCGGACAGTTAGGGTCGGAAGTGCTTTACGGCCTTGACGACCGCTAGCAGTTCCCGTCGGGTGATGCAGTAATTGCGCTCCGAGGAGGCTAAAGTCTTGCTGTAGAAAGCAATGACTCTTTCTCAACCCTCTTGCACTTGAGACAGCATGGCTCCTACCCCTTGTCCACTTGCGTTAGTATCCAGAATATACTGTTCTCGGAGATCCGGATAGCTTAGGACTGGTGTAAAGCTGATGCTGTCCTTCAGCTGGTCGAAAGCAGTCTGTTCCTCACTGGTCCATCTCCACGGTTCCCTCTTGGCCGTCAATCGATGCAGGGAGTGGGCTATTGTGGTGAACTCTGGGGCATACTGTCGGTAGTAGCCAACGGCCCCCAGAAACCTTTGGAGTTCTTTAATCCCGCGTAAGTTTGGCCACTCTGTGACCGCCTGCACTTTGGCTGGGTCTGTGAAGACCCCATTCTGGCGAACGATACCTGGTGGATACCTGGTGTCCCAGGTATCGTACCCAAGATTGCAGCAGCTCGCACTTCAAGGGCTTTTGCTTTAACCCAGCTTTGCAGAGTCTTTGAAAGACCTTTTAGAAACAATGGAGGTGTGTGTCAAAGTCTGGTGCAATGACTATGTCATCAAGATACAATAACAGTGTTAAAATATGATATAGGGCCAATAACATAAAAAAGCAGTGAAGAATTTTAGTAAACTGACCTGGATAGCAGTGCTTCATACAAGGGCTACTTTGAACATCCTGTCCATCACAACGCTGACCATCTCGCCCACTTGGAGGTGGACTATCGCACTGTCTCCACCTTTTCTGGTAACCGTTACCACAAGCAGTATCACACTTCTCCCAGTTGGACCACTGGGACCACCCTCCATTCCCTGCAAAAACAGCAATAGCAATTTAAGCTTAGCTATGTTTTTACACCTAGTCCTACATCATAATTGCTGATCAAATAAGCCACATGTGGGTTGCTGACAGATAAGGTGCCTGTTCCATGATAACTCTCCTTGCTGTAATTACTTTCACGCCTGCTTCGCAATCAACATTGTCTGAGTCGACGCTTTGTAATAACTCTCGTATGGTCACTTATTGCTCACTTCACAGCAAAGACTCTATACATAATTAATATACTGTTTTACTTTGTGTAACTATGTAATAGCTTGTTGCAGGCTTCTATAACCTGCAAGTTCGACAACTTTGACATCTGGAAACTTTGCTAATTTTAGTTCGTCATGAGAAGAATAATTCCTTGCAAGATTTGAATTTTTATTCTTATAAATTTCTAAAATCGCTGAAAGAAGCTGTAGCAAACATTTTTAATGTTTGTGTTATGTAGTTACCATAAAACCTAAACCATATGACAACCTTTGATAAAACAGCCTGCTGCACGAGAGAAAGGGAGGACGAGAGAGAAGTGAGAGAGAAGTGAGGCAGTAAGAGGAGAAAGAGAAGGAGGAGGAGATAGAGATTTTTAGGAAAAAGAGAGAAACCATAAAACTGAAAATGTATGTCGATCTCCAAGTAGAAAGAAACAGTCCGTTCTCTCTTGCAGGACTCATTAATACCAATCAACGCTGCCAACCTGAGTCTCGTCTAAAAGTTAGAGCTTAATAACAAAATGTTTAACAATACAAATGTTTTAAAAAAATTGACAAGGTACTTAAATCTCTCGACCTTGTAAAACCTCGTGAGCATTAAGTGTTTACCAGAGCCATTCTAGTTAGCTTGTAGAAGCTCACGAAGGGACAGCTATGCTAGACAATGGCAGCGCGTAGTAGCGCACTGAGGGACAGCTGGAGACGTGTTTCTTTATGTTTCATCCTTTCACCGTAAGATCCTAATTTTGTTGTAACACAAGATGATAGCTCGGGTTGTCGAACAGTTAAGGTGAAGTCGATTTGACAGGAAAGTATCCCAAGTCACGATTGCTATCGTTTGACGAAATTTAATGAAAATCAAATCAAACATCGTTGGGCTCATTCATGCATTCCTAATTGTCAGCCATGTTGATGTTTGCACCAAAAAAGTGAACCTTGACCTTTTAAAGTTTTACTGCCTCTACTTTACCAGTTACCAATTTGATGAATTACCATGAAATAACATTTAGGCTTCCTAAAGAAAAGTGTCCAAGATTGAACTCTGATACAAACAATCATTCAGTCAGACTGGATGATTAACATTTGTGTTGTTCAATTGATCTAGTGTCAATATTTATCAACAATATTGTTTATTTGTTTAATATCATATTAATAATATTATTTAGTGAATACTGAAAACAATACACAATACTCTATTACCCTATAAGTCGCTTCATAGTGAAGGTGCACATTGTACTCTGATCCTATTGGTCCATTATTCCGCATAAAATTGAACCTTATCAAATGTGTGTGTGTATGGGTGGGCGTGTGTGTGTGCGTGCGTGCGTGCATGCGCGCGCGCGTGTGTGGTGTGTGTGTGGTGTGGTGTGTGTGTGTGTGCGCGCGCGCGTGTGTGCGTGTGTGTGCGTGTGTGTGTGTGGGCGTGCGTGCATGTGTGTGATTTATTTCATCAAATATATGGTACATACATTTGCATACATACGAACAAGAAAACAAAGAAAATTTTCAAACATTTGTATATCAAGAATCAAACAAAAGCTGAGATGATGGGGCCAGTGCGAAATAGCAGAGCTAACCGGTCGCAGGTCCAAGTCGAAAGCATAAGGCGTAGACACTAATGCTCACCAAGCCGAGCTAAGGTGGAGCCTTATCTCCGTTTTAAACTCACCAATAGGTTTTATTAATTTCAACGATGCTGGCAGTTTATTCCACAGTGCAGACATCACAAAGTTAGATGTTCGTTGACCAGCAGATGAAGAATAAAAAGGAGTAGGAAGTGAGGATGATTGAAATCGGGTATTATAATTTGAAGGTTTTTGAAATGTTTGCGAATGATATAGTTTGTGTGCTCTAATAAGTGATTCGTAATGATACATTCTATCAGCAGTCAAAATCTTAGAGTCGTGAAATAAATCAAAAGTTGGGTAACCAAAAGGCTTTTTATATATAATACGCAATATTTTCTTTTGAAACCTAATTAATTTGTCAAGGTGAACCCAAGAAGCATTTTCCCATGATTCTATAGAGTAGCATAATTTAGAGTGAATAACAGAGTAGTAAAGCATTATCAGGATCTTTCTTGGAACAGTAGTGCTTAATTGAAAAAACAGTCCTGAAATAGGTCTTAAGTCAATCAGTAAATTGCGTGTGTGTGAGGACCAACTCAAATTCTTCTCAACTGTAATGCCTAAAAATTTAATTTCATCAACCTCAACAATATTTTTATCATTTAAACTTAATAGTTGTTCAAACTTAAATCTTTTTTGGTAGTTTTTGAAAAAAATGTAAGCTGTTTTTTCACAATTAATTGTTAGTTTAATTAAATGTGACTGACAGGAAACGCTTGCAAAAGATTGTTAATATCTATAAACGCTGTCATACACCAATTCTGGATACTATATTATAACATTGTCTAGAGAACTCACTGTAGACATGGAGCTTGGCTGGTTCAGTCGATCTGGTGAAAAACTCGTTGTCTGCAACGCATGTGTAATTTCCTTCATCTTGAGCATTCACATTACTGATTACGAGAGAACCTCCAGTGGTCACTGAATATTTTGATGGGTAGGACTCCGTGTCTATTCTCACATTGTTCTTTTTCCAGAATATCTGCAACAAAAATATAAAATACTGATTGTATCCATCACAACATTTAAATGTATATTATTGGAATTTTATTATTATTATTTTACTTATTATTTTTAATTTATTTTATAGTATTTTTAAAAATTTTTAAAAACAAATTACAAAAAAAATTGTCTAACAGATGTCTACATCTTAATGTGTAATAAATCACTAAATATACAAGTTAAATTTCATTTAAACGTAAGTAATTTATTGGAGAGGAGAGTTAGACCATACTTACGTAAGGTTTCGGAGTTCCATCAGGAGCTCTACAAATGAGGACAGTCTCTGTTCCAAACTCCTGTGATATCTCGATAGGTGATTGTGGGAATGTATTTTCCAAGTCTGCAATCAATATGCTATGACAGAACTGACTAAACTGAAGAGCAGGCTGGCAGCCGATATGGCATGATGTTAGCTTAAGACTGCTCAATCACCTACCCAGTTCCTGTGGCAGCATATTTAAACGCTGTAACAGAATACTGTGTACCTGAAGCAACATCCTCTTACACATATGAGCACACACTGGTATTCAATAGAACACATTCTTCTGGTTCTTGCTAAGCAAAACAGTTTTATGGGGAAAAAATGAAGTTGAAACCATAACTGCCTCATACAACTTTTATGGTTTTTATGTCTAAGTAAATCAGACACGCTAATTCTGATTTCCTACTCAAAATAAAGATTGGTCCACTAACTTCCAAAGTCATGATGGCTTTTTTACAGCGTTTCAATATCGGTTTAGAAAACAACACAATCGGCACAACAAGCTCTGCCCATGAACATGTGACTTATGCTAGCTTCTTAGGAACGGAAGTTGGGGATGTTTAGTCCGATTTAGAATGATAGAGATGGGTGTCTTAAAACCCATTATTATCTAAATTCAGCCTTCAAAATAATCTCAGTCTCTTATGAAAAGTAGATAAACTATTTAAAATTGCTCATAGCTTGTTACAGAATGTTTAATAGAGTGAACGCCGAGAAAAATGAGCTCAAAGAAGCCCAATTTATCACAAGCTAGCGTTGTTATCGCGCTTTTTTGAGATCTTTTTTCTCGACGTTCAATCTATTAAACATCCTGTAACAAGCTACGAGCAATTTTAAATAGCTTATCTACCTTTCATAAAAGACTGAGATTATTTTGAAGGCTGAATTTAGATAATAATGGATTTTAAGATACCCATCTCTATCATTCTTAATCAGACTAAACATCCCAACTTCCGTTCCTAAAAAGCTAGCATACGTCACATATTTATGGGCGGAGCTTGTTGTGCCGATTGTGTTGCTTTTGAGACCGATATTGAAACGCTTTAAAAAAACCTTAATGGCTTTAAAAGTTAGTGGACCAATCTTTATTTTGAGTTTAAAACCAGAATCAGCGTGTCTGATTTACCTAGAAAATAACGAATAAAAGTTGTATGAGGCAGTTATGGTTGAAATCAGGCCAGAATTTAACAGGGTGGGACACAGATTTGAAAAACTGTCATCAAGGTTCAAAAGGTCAGCTGCCACAATACTGGCTAATGCAAGAGCCAAAGCTCTCTTAGCTTTCTCTTGCACTGTAATTTCTGTTTATCAAGCAATTAAAGATAAATTTTAGTAATTAAAATTTTTCTCAAAAATTCTGTTTATAATACACAGATTTTAATGAAAAATAGTCATGCTTGGGCTTGCCTACAACTTACCGTAAAACCTCTAATCAAACGCCATGGTGCTTTATTTTTCAACCTTATTTCTATAATGGGGGTCAATTGGAAGCAGCATTCAAATAGAGGCTAGCATTGTATTTTTCAAATGGTTCGTCAGAATGTTGGAAAGATAAATTTAGCCCTGTTACAGGTGAAATGAATGCCGCATATATTTTGCCCTCTTTTTTCCAGTAGAGTGATATTAAACTTTTGGATGCAATAAATCTGCTAACATACCTCCGACTTGTCAAGGATATCTTAATAAATATTCTTTGAGAAACCGAGAAATATCTCTACCAGTTGATATCTATTGCTTGCGAGCAACTCTTTCACTACTGCGCTAAATTCGCTATTCTGACCATAGTAATTCCAGCGGGTTTTCGAAAATCTGATAAACCACTAGTATTTAGGCGATATCTCGAGAATCAATGCAGATATTGTTTTACTGTACAACGCATCTTACTCAAAACAAAATTTTCTACAAGATAAGTACAAAACTGTTTAGAAAATCTCACTCTTGTAAAATTTCTGACGTTTCTGATCTTTGCACTGAACGAAGGCGGTGAATTTCTTTTCGACATGATAATAGCGATTTGGTTTTCCAGTTTCAAAAAATAAATAAATATGGAATTGCTTAGCAAAAATACTTTTCATTTTTTGCACATAATTGGCAAGAAGGTTGTTTTATTGGAGGCAAAATTTGATTAGTCTAGCTAATGCGTAACCTTCGTAATGAAAAGAAAAGGGAAACCCTATTGATTAGTCAATTCATCGGCTTACGGTCTGTACTTCTATCACCACGATTGCTGATACATTGGTTCACTGTAGCGGAAGAGTGTAGCGTGTGTAGTGTGTTCACTGTAGCGGAAGAGTTAACATGCAATTATATTATAGTCTGTGTCCTGCTCTGCTATTTGTTTGAGTTTTCAAACAAGTTGCATTTGCGCTAAATGCAATATATAAAAGTTTTGCCCAGCCAAAAATTGTTTGGGCGCTAATATCGACTAGTTCAGCAGTGTAGAAAAAGTGTTGAGGTCAGATGGCATTGTGGAAGGTATTGGACAACCAAAACATGTTCGTTTCATTGACAGCAACAATCAGAATGCAGCTATCTGAGAAAAGGGTGCAAATATTTTTGTTTTAAAAATTTTTGTTTCTTTCGTTAATTTCGTTAAATTTCGTTAATTTTTGTTTCTGCGTGTAATATAACTATGGTTCGTTTATGTCACTTGTTCATGAATATATATTTGTGGCAATCGATAGATTATCATTATATAATTTATAAGTTTGCAGATTTATAGCATAATATTGTTAAGGTTTTGTGCCACCCTCACTTACTCCACCAGTATAAGACTCAATGCATTAGTTTATACATGTATTTCTGCTTTGTTCATAAGAGTACAAGAATAGTCAAGCACATGCAATGAACTGGCCCAGAACAGCTCTGCTCTCTAGCACAAATATTCAGGCATATATAGCGGGTAAGACCCGCCTCCCGTCTCACTTGGCTGGTCTTGACCCGGCTCGGCTTTGGCTTGGCTCTCCTCAGCTCGGCTTGGCTCTACGCAGCTCGGCTTGGCTCTACGCAGCTCGGCTCGGCTTGGCTCTGATTAGCTTAACTCTCACCTCGTTATTCTGCCTGACTGAGAACAGCCCCGGCTTAGCTCAGCCCTAGGCTTAGCTCTCAGTGGATCACATTCCACAACAGTATTTGATAGCATCATTGCTTACAATCTTACAATTGATCGGCGCTCGTAACACATCTTGGTTGTACATAAAAAACTAGTTTTGGCTGTAAATTAGTGAACATATCAATAAGTGCAATGAGTTTTTATGCAACATTGGTAAATATAGGTATAAAATGAAATATGTCTTCAAATTTAGAATGGAAAAAATTGAAAGCTCCAACAAATTGCAAAGCAGAACACAGGCTATAATATAGTGGCAGGTTAATTGCAAGCAAAAGATATCATCTGGTAGAAATATCTGTCGGCTTCCCAATGCATATTTATTTAGAGATCTTTGACAAGTTAAAGGTAAGTTAGCAGATTTATTGCATCCAAAAGGTCCAACATCACTCCAATGGAAGAAGAGGGCAAAATATAGGCAACATTCGCTTCGCCCGTGAAAGGGATCAATTTATCTTTCCAAAATTCTGACGAGCCATTTGAAAAATACAACGCCAGCCACTATTTGAATGCCACCTTTATTTGACCGCCACTATAGAGGAAGGGTTGAATATAGAGTGCCATGGCGTTCAATTAGGGGTTTTACAGTAACATAAATGAATTTAGCTTACTAAACACATACTTAAACTAAGTTTCAGCATGTATTTTTTCAAACCAAACTTCAACTTTGTCATAGGCTAAAATTTTATCACTTATCTGTTTTCGGTTTGGTTTCTGTGAAGCACCTAGTTTTTGTTATCCTTGATTACACAGCCCATCAAGACCTGTCATTCTGAGACAAAGGAACCCGTAATGTGATTCTACTTCTATATTAATATTTATGCATCCTGTCGTAAGAGTATTATACACCTCTTGCAGAACCACTCATACCTTTTTATATAACTACTAGCTGCATTACCCTCCTACAGGAACAGATTCACGCGCAGCATAAGGTTTATTGAGAGTTGTCTTTCATACTGTATAACAACTCCAAATATGCAGTCTACTGAAATTGTTGCCCTGATGTATTATTATGTAAATTGTCTACTGAAATTGTTGCCCTGAATATGCATACACATATACATGTCAATAATGTTGGGGAGAACAATGGAAATCTGCAATGTGTTTTACAGCTAGATGCGTGTAAAATCTAGTAAATATTCTAGATTCATGTGTCTAGATTCATGCATCCGCTCATACCCGTCTATATTTGCAGTTGACGATTGCGCACTTCTGCCGCCAAGCCCCCGCCTTGGCTGACCAGTTTTTACCCGCCGAGCAGTTGACAATCGCGCTCTTGCACTCGCCTCGCAATCAATCGCTTCGCACTCGCAATTAATTGCCTTGCATTCGCCTCGCAATCAATTACCTCGCACTCGCCTTGCAATCAATCGCCTCGCACTCGCAACCAATCGCCTCGCAACCAATCACCTCGCACTCGCAATCAATCACCTTGCAATCAATCGTCTAACAATCAATCGCTTCGCAATCAATCACCTCGCACTGGCCAACTCATCCATCTAGAAAGCCGCGCCTGGATACTCCCGCTGCACTCGGGGCGAAAAAGGTCTCCCAGGCATCCTCGAGTGACGCCACGGCCCCAAACCGTTAGCTGCATTACCCGTCCTCGAGAACAGATTCATGTACAGCAAGAGGTTAATTGAGAGTTGTCTTTCATACTGTAAAACAGCTCCAAATATGCAGTTTACTGAAATTTTTTGCCCTGATCACACTATGCATACACATATGCAGTCATATATGTCAATAATGTTGGGGAGAACAATGGAAATCTGCAATAAGTTTTACAGCTAGTCTACAATGCATCAGTCTCAAACCACTCAAGTCAGAGTTGCCCTATTTGTGTACAGAGAACTGATTATGAAATTGAAATTGCTAGGCAAACTGAAGTTCTTCAAACTGGCAGTATTGAAAAGTTTTGCATCTTTTAAAAAATTATACAAAATATTTTGCTATCGCCAGCATTTATTGAATGGAGACTTCTACATGCTTAAAACACTAATTATGGCTCACCAGTTTTTCGTCTATAGCCTGTGTTTTGACACGGTATATACAAACAGTAATGAGGTCGTGTTGATAAAATTTATATGTATAACAGCACAGACAGTATGATGTCAAGGCAGATACAGCATTAGCACCTTACAATAATAAAACATAACGCCAACATGATAGCCTTTTTATGAGATACAATACGGAAAACGAATGCATGAAAATATATATATACTGAAAAATATGTTAGAAAATGCTGCATGTGGTATAGTAGAACATGACGAACATAGCATGACATAACAATAACACAATGTTGGTTCAACGCAACACTTTCGGATAGACAACATTTTTTGTTTTTCTGTCGGGTGTATGAACACACAGTTTTCAGCTTGTGCCTACTTTTGAGCAGGCGACGTACAGCTGGTCATGGCAAAGCAGGGTGACAGTAAGTCGATACCAGCTGTTCTCTTTTTTCACCATTGCCTATCGCAACCCTTGGAGTACTCGTGCAAGTTCTGTAGTAGTAAGTTACAGTAGGCCTACTCGTAGCTGGAAAAAAATTAGTTACTCAGCTGCTGAAGGAAATGAACTTGTCCCACTATCACGAACAGTGGCAAATCCAACGAGATTAAGTAGTTGAGGTGTGACAACTCATATACAATACACTACAACATTGAATGAGAAGTACTTACCTTTTTGAAGTAGAAATTCAGTAGGTAAAACACAGTAGCAGTACCTGTGCAAGTTCTGTAGTAGCTGTAGTAATGGCAGCAATTTTGCTGTTTAAAATGGGACAGTGCCGTTAGGCACTGTAAAGAGGAGCACTAACAGGCAATTTCGGTTAATGCGCCTTAGCGGTAAAAGAAAAACCACAGAATCGCCACACCTTCATATAAGCTGTTTGGCTCAAATCATCAGAAAAAAACAGCGGCTAATAGTCCGAAAGTACAGTATTTATTACTCATATTACGTAATTCAGTTAGCTTCGTACGACCGAATGGAAAAAGAATGACCGCTCTATAATTTATTTGCTGTTACTACTCATATTAATTCAGTTCACTTCGTACGACCAAAATTTGTACGACGAAAAAAGGAAAGACCGCTCTATAAGGTGGATACACAGACAGACAACGATTGCAGTTTATATAGAAGATTTTTGACATAATTACATGTAGGAAACAGATTTCTGGACTCTTGGTAGCCTGACACGCAATTTGTTATTCTAACTTTCTAGCAACTGCTACTTTACTGCATAGCATAAATTTTATCTGCTTATTTGTACTTACTCACTTACTGCCTAAGAAGTTTTGCAGCGCCCAATCATCTGAGATCTACAGATATGACGGTTGGCTGACTGACTAGGCAAACTTATATAAGCATGCTTAAATCAGAAACCATTTGAATTCCATATTTTACTCACATTTTAGGTATCACTCTGCTCTTGTATTCCTTTCTACATTTTTAATTTGCGCAATTAGCATCAACTCTTGACTTGATTAGCCTTTATATAGTTTTGATTTTCTGCTATTGAAAGTTTGTATCGTTAATAAATATCATCTGTTTTAAAGTTTACCAGCTAAAACAAACCAGTCTCATTCTTGACATTAAATCTACACCTAAAATACAGTCCTCTAAATTCGAAAATCATAAACCAACTACTTGAACCACCAATCTAGCACTTATAGTTAATAGTCCTTAAATCAGATCACCATTACATTTCTACTATAACTTATAACGAATAACGCTGAACTGAGATAGCGAACATCGTATTTCTTTCAAGCGTTGTGGGAGGTATTTCGGCGATTAGCATATCGGCATTTTCATTATTTTGGCCTAACCAGTACACAGACTGCTGAATTTTAATTTTGAGAGAAATTCTTGTTGATATCGTATGATAGAAAAAAGTCGAAGATTTTTTGTCTTGGTATGGTAAGGATGAATAAACACCATGTTCCATATAATAAGACAAAAATTTTATAACAGTGGCATCGTAATCCCTTATCATAAATCATAATCATGCGCAACCAACCGAAAGTTTTCTGTTGTTAAACAATTCCATTTACTGAAGATCAAAGATAGTCAAAGTCACGTTCAAATGGAGTCGGCGGTCAAATGGAGTTGGCAGTCAAATGGAGTTGGCAGTCAAATGGAGTTGACGGTCAAATGGAGTTGGTGGTCAAATGGAGGTGGCGGTCAAATGGAGTTGGCGGTCAAATGGAGGTGGCGTTCAAATAGAGGTGATGCTCAATTAGAGGTTTTACGGTAAGGTCATTTAGCAAACAGCAATTAAATTGTCGATAATTCTCGCTATACTTGTACTTGTACTTGGGGTTGTACTTTTCAATAGCCCAACACGATGTCATCAATGTCAGCTATCATCAAACATGACAGATAATGCTGCCTAAAGCCATTTAGCGTATCTTTGTAAAGATTGTTGTGAAATCAGTCGATGACTTGGAAAATTTAAACATATACACTGATATCTAGTACACTAGTTATTTCTGTTAATATTGACTCAGGTAACTCTTTTTTATACAGCTCACATGGTACAAAAAACTTGAATTTGACCAGCAAACTGTTTCGAACAAGTTAGATAGCCATCGGTTTCCCATTTCAAGGTTTTTTCATTGTGATTAATCTCTAAATAAAGAAGCCACTCATGCAAAATTTAAAAAAAGTAAATTTTCTTATTAAAATTGTATAGCATACACAAATCACTTTCTTCAAGTATATATGTCCATGTAAACATTCTCTGACAAAAAAGCATACATTCGGTTGTTCAACATACCACAGTTTTGGGATGCACTTTATGACAGCGCCTATGAGTTCGACAAATACTCGACAGCTGCCGACCATCTCCACAAAAAATGAATGATTGTAAACCCTCTGCTTATATTCTACTTACAAGCGATTCTAAATTCTCCAGCCCTACTGCGAACTTGTCTTTCACCTTCATCGAGTACGGCAATGCAGACGCACGTGTACCTCGCTAGTATCACAAAAATAGTATTCTTTGTCACCTCAGAACTCACCTAAAATGTAAAAAACAGTCAGTATAATACAAGTACTTTACTCATGAGGAAACGATATGACTTGCATTTCTCGATGTACTGGCAAACAGCTTGTCCAGCCTGTTGTATTGCTTTTAGTTTGTTGCATGTTTAGATAAATCAGAAATTTATTTTAGCAAACGCGCTAGAGCTATCATAGGCGTTTACACAGAAAACATGCAAACAAGCTAACACTCACTATAAGCATTTCTATGCCATTGATTGTCGCTGTAGATTTGCTTATCTCAGAATCTTCTATATAAGTATCTCGGCATTTAATGTGAATGTACGCTGCAGTTTTGGCAGCGCATTTGATTGTAGCTGAACGGTTGGTTGATACATAGTAGATCGGTTCCGGCTGGAGAGTAAATACTGAGTCTGCTTCCTCATCTCCAGCATCTGCAAACAAAAACACTAACATTAATCACAATAGCGATAATATTTACTAATGGTGAAGGTTTTGAAGATCGAAAACCTTCAACGGTACAATGGTTTCTAGTATATCAAAACACCTCAAACGTTACTGCATTTGTGTTATTCGTGTGACATGTTTCAAAATCCTGCATAAACTATGCCGAGAATATTTGTAGTTATCTTTCCACACATATGACAAACAGCGTTTCCTATCTCCATGACACCAACATCCTATATTTACCATCATATGTTTCAGTTTATGAACTTTCTGTTAGTACAACCTTCTACTCACTATCCTGACTCCTCCGCAATGCTATTAGATTACGAACAAGATCTACAAGATTTACAAGACTTTTGTTCAACTCACTCAATAGTTCCTGATTTAATTTCTTTTTGGAATGTAATGAAAAACAGCATTCTATTAATGAATACTAATGCCAATTAAAACAAACAATAAAACAAACTTTATTATTGCATCTAGTCTTTATCTTACCATATTCTACTACCATATCAAGCCATAATTTATTGATTGAAGAACCTTTATTTTAAGGGCACAACCAATTATAGAAGTCTCCACAAGGTTGGTGAGCTTTACCGAATTGCAATCCAGTATTAACTCCTCCAATTCAAGATTTTTGTAAATACATGAACTTACAAAAGTTTTTTAGATATTCAGAATTGTAGAATGTTAACCACACTTATTATTTATTTATATTTGTAAATGGTAATCAATTATACTTTACACTCCAGTCAGAGGTTAAAAGGTACTGAATGCTAATGACTAGCAGAGAGTCAATGCCACGATTAAAGCCAGAACTTCACAAATGAATGTTTGTTTTCTATGTGATCAGCGGTGCTATCAATATACTCAGTAAAACCTGTACATTTATGTTGTAACTATTTGATATTGATCACTTCTAATTGGCTAAATATGTCATCACCTAATGCATTTCTTTTTTTAATAAATTTATCCAAAAAGGAGCGCACAGTTACGATGCTTCTTTTTTGTGATCAAAAGTTGAAAAAGCTGATTGAGGTCTTCAAGGTGTAAGATCATTGGACGATGGAAATTGCTAGAGCAGAGATTATTACAAATAGCTGAAACAATTAATCAATCTTTGTCCTTTGCCAATAAAAAGTATTCTCTGTAGCCCATAGTTGAAATGGTTTATGATGAAAAATACGAGGATATATAATACGAAACTGCTTGATGAAAAAGTTTGTCACAAGGGCCAAGCGCTAGCTGCAACTCGGAACTCGTTAGCAAACATCCTTGGGAACACACATTGGCAAGAAAAGATAAAATATATGACAATGAGTCTATCTGTTTAACATTTTAACTGAAATGCAACTGTGTCATAAAATAATTCTGCATAACAAAACTATCGATATTCAAAAACTTTTATAGTTTTTATAAATTAATGACCTCCAACAAGACAGCAACATCGATTTAGATGTGTGATGACATATAGCTGGAATAACTACAATGCATTTATATAGCTACATTATGACATCATTGTAGCTATATGTCATCATTATAACTATAATGATGACATATATCTACATTAACTACAGTGCAGTTATATAGCTACATTATGACAACATTGTAGCTACAGGTCATCATTATAACTATAATGATGACATATAGCTACATTAACTACAGTGCAGCTATATAGCTACATTATGACAACATTGTAGCTACAGGTCATCATTATAGCTACATTGATGACATATATCTACATTAATAAAGTGATAAGTGGTTGGTTTGAATATAAAAGACAGTATCAGAAGTCCATATAATTTAACCTACGGAATAATGTTTCTACATGACTTTACAAGTGCTGCAGAAGGCACCACCCTACTAATAACTTACTAATATTAGGTACATTCGGGGTACATTCACGCATATTTTCTATCTATTCATGCTCTTACCGTTGCCACGTAACAAACTCGCCGGTGCCGTACCTTCATTACTATCCTGTGCAAAGACTTGACAGAGAGTCAGAGTAAGGCAGAAATATTTGACAAGTGTATATCCTAGCATGTCAAAATCTAGTTCGTTTCTTGCCAAAGTCCATAGTATTTTGATGCTGCAGTTGCATTCGGTCAGTCATGAAACTTGTTGTTGTATAGTCCTGTGAAGTTATATCCTGTCGGTATCTCTACTTACGCCACACTGAACTTAAGTTTACCAACTCATGCTTGTCTAGCTTCATCACACAACAATGTGATCACAACCTTCATTCATTCCATCTAATAATTACTCAGCACGGGCTTTAGCATTAGCCAATGAGCTTTTAGAAAAGTTGAGGTCGAGAGGTCATTACGGTTGATCGGTGAACAAGGCGCCTGCAGAGACGCACGATTCAGGTACACCTCGGTATTGGTTCTCATCACACTTGACTGCTGAAGTACCACTGACAGACCCGTAATAAGCCACTCTCTCAACAAAGGCATCCTTTTCATCTAACTTAATATCCCTATCCACAAATTTATGTTCTTTCAATTACGTATTGTCTATTATTTGACTTTGGTATCTCGCAAACATCTGTTCTCATCTTTTCATGTGACACCTTGTAACAGGAAGTGAGATATAAATTATAAATTCCTTACTAGGTCACAAATAACGAAATCTAAAGTTTGTGCTCTTTAAAGAGCTGCCAGAGCTAGAGACAGAGCATAATTTTATCAATAGTATTTTGTTATTTGTGAATGTTTTAATTTTGTTTAGGCTTTTAAAATTTATTAAAACATACTTACATAAACATAAGCATAAAATTTACACGAGTGCCAATTCTTATTTTAAAGTAAACAAATTAATGTTAGGGCGACAGCATCCCTACTGAATGGAGAAACCTTAGAGCCATTATGGTGCCATAGTCCAGCACTTTCAATTTATTCTCTGACAACAGTAGGCAGCTGCTCAACATCTGCATTTATTTACTAATAAACAATATTGATTAGCTACAAAGGCAGCACTGGCAGCCTTTAAATTATCGCTACAACTTATATTATTTCGATTTTAGTATTTCCAATCATTATTATTTATTATTGCACTCTGACTCAAGGGTGTTATATAATCATGTTGTAAAGATTTGTATACTTTCAAGACAATTGTAGATGTACGCTGCATAAATAAACTCTCTCACTCATAGATTCATTTAGCTGTTTGTATGGGCATTTCGGCAATGAAACACACACATATGTGGTGATCAAACCAGTTTCCTGTTATTTACACTAAAGCTGTTTTGTTAACCTCGCGTTTTAGTGTTGCTGACCTTGTTATTGTCGCGTTTCTTCCGGGTAGCTCACACTGTCATTATACCAGAGTACGGTTCTAAGTCTGGTGGGACCAATAGAAGAATAAAGGTCCAAACACATTAGGCGATTTTATCGGGTGCGTTATGAGGAGCGCGGTGATATCGCTGGCATGCGCCTAAACACACTTGAGCGATTCACCAACAAACGATAACGTAGACACACTCCAAAACTGCCAATAAAATTCCGTATCTTTAGTTCTTCGGAGTTCTTAATAAATTTAAGTCAAAATTGCGTCTTCTAGCCAATGATGTAAACAACTTCCGCTTTTGTTATTAGACCTATCGCTTTCACGGATTGTTCACTACAGGAAGGCATATGAAAAAAACGATTCTTGTACTTTAACAGTAATATTTTACGATTTTCATATATCCATCGTTTTTTTTATGTCATCAAGTCCTTTGCACATGCGCTCGTTCACGAAAAGCCGCCATATTTGTAGAAAACGATGATTTTTCTTTTATTTGCTAGTACTTTTTGGTATTGTTTTGATACTATAATAAAAGAATTGCAAACAAAAGCATCATTTTCAAAAATTCATTGCTAAAGCTTTGTGTTTTTAACGATAAAATTTAACGACAACGATACAATGACGTCACGAAAAAATGAAGGATAATTTACTTTGATGGAGATATCATTGTCTAGTTCCCACAGTTACATGTGTTTATATAAACTCATCATGCTTACTCATTAGTTTACCTAAGCTGTGCTTTACGGTTGTGCTGTTTTTGCATACTTTCACAACCCAATATGTAATGCTTGCTCTGTCTATTGTATGTCAGTTGGTTATGGTATCTTGACAAATAAACTTGCACTTGTTTCACACAAACTCATAATTCTAACAGGTTATGGGCCCAGGAGTGCAGTTACATTATACACTGTGACAACTATTACAACTTGCTATGGAAGAAATATTAGAAGAAAGACAATCAGTCGACAAATTATCAAGAGAGAATTACAGCACTTAGAAATTTAAATTGAGACATCTGTTAATAGCCAAAGAGCTATGGGGCTATGTAGACAACTTTATAACGGAACCTGGCAGCGAAGCGACAGCTGCAGCAAAGTTGGATTATCTAAAGAAGTCTAATCAGACTATGTCAATCATTGTACTGTCAGTAAGTGATGATCTACTCTACCTTATAACATCTTGTACAAAACCAAAAGATGCGTGGGACACTTTGCAAAAACACTTCGAGCGTGATACCCTCACTATCAAACTGTTTCTCAAAAAGCGATATTTCAGAGCTACAATGGAAGAAGGGTCATCACCAGAGCAACATATACAATATATGAAGGAATTAGCCGACAAGCTAGCTGCCATAAATTCTACTCCTGAAGAAGAGGATCAGGTAGTTACGCTGTTAGGTAGCCTGCCTGATATCTATTCAACTCTTGTAACGGCATCGGAGGCTCGAGTCAATGACATCAATCTTAACTATGTGCAGCAAGCACTCATGACCGAATATCAAAAACGTAAAGAGAGACAGGCAGCAACAGACGACGCTAGAAATTCTGACTCGGCACTTAAAGCAGGAAATCGTAACTCGAGGCAAAATAGCATCAATAAACAGTGTAATAGAAAGTGCTATGAGTGCAATAGTCCGTTTCATGTTAAAAGGTTTTGCCCTAAACTTAAAGGTGATCATGATACAAAACCAGTCTTGGGGGCTGATAATAAAAAGGATGACTGTGCATTCATAATTTCTCATGACAAACCACAGGATGCTCGTTGGCTTATTGATTCTGGGGCTACATCACACATGACGTATAACAGAGATCTGTTCAAAACATATAGAACATCGGAAAAACTGCAGAAGGTCAGTCTTGGCGATGGCCACATCCTTGAAGTGGTTGGCATTGGAAATGTGAAGGTCTTTACCCAAAGGAGTTCAAAAGTCAAACCGAACACAATGTATGACGTGCTACATGTACCTCAAATGACGGCAAATCTACTTTCCGTAAAATCAGCAGCAGATAGAAGCATAATTGTGCAATTTGGCCAGTCTCGCTGCTGGCCGAAGAATAAGCAAGGAAAGGTACGTGCCACAGGAACAATACACAACAAACTTTACTATCTGAATACTGCTGACGACACCAGACATCATTGTTCCTCTACAGCAGAGGATACCAACATATGGCATCAATGCCTTAGACATGCGGGCACAGCTAGTATTCAAACTGCTCACCGAAATAAGTTAGTAATAGGGGGGGTCCTCCCATGTTTTGTGACGATTCTGACGACCCGACGACAGGGATATTTAAAAAGTGACAGACGAGACGACCATTTACCAATGTAGGTGACGAGGATTGCGTAAATAGGATTACTAAAGGTACGGCTGCACGTAACGAATTTTTCGTTGGTTCGGAGTTCTGGCCGAAATCACGAAAAACGCAGAATTAATCGGTCAAAATTCACAGAATTACTTGAGCTGTGCATGCCCACCGAGTTCGTCGACGAAACGCTTTTAACAGATTAAACAAATTATTAGCGAGCACGATTCTAGCAGCTTTAGCAATTAGTATAGTCCAAGACATGTACCGTGACACACAATAAAAATACGGAAGCATTTCAACATAGAACACACGATGTAACTGTCTAAGTCGCGCTATTATTAGTTAGCAAACACGACTTTAGCAAATTTTAAGATATACGTAGTCCGAAAACATAAAGCGACACACAAGAAAATTATTACAGAAAGTTATCATAGTAAATACGATGCAACTGACTTGTTTGCGCTAGAGATGTCGACATTCTCTACCACAAAACTTTTGCTGCTAAAAAGGAAATATAATTAAAAAATAAACAAATTGTAGCTATAGCGTCCAAACAATAAATACATTCAATAACGCAATTTAAGCAATTGCATAGTGTGTACTATGTTGATTTGCACTTATACTTTTACTATTGTGTGTCATTATACGTCTCTTTGACTATACTAATTGCAAAAGCTGCTGAGATCGTGCTCGTTAGCACGATTCTAGCAGCGCAGAATAATTCTGTGTGTTTCAATCATTTCGTGATTTTGGTTAGAACCAACGGAAATTTTGTTACGTGTTGCCGTGCCGTTACTAACTTATTATTTGTTCATAAATCACCACGGTCAACCGAAACTTCACTAGTTTTGGTTTGAAGCATCTGGCCCAGCATTTATAGACTGCCAAATAATTAAAGCAATGAAATGCCACGACATTGACAGCAAATCCGTTTCCAAGTCTGTGACTGACAGTGATTATTAAAGGCAATCTCGGTCTATTTTCCGTACAAGAAATATAGCTCTAAAAACCTAAGACGGCTGTCACCCTTCGCGGAGTAATCAGCAACGCTCCCAAACATCACTAATATGTTTGTGAAGGTCGCTGGTTGAGCCATGCTTTTGGTTAGCAGAAGTTCAAACCTAGCGAGTTTCAGATTTTTTAGCGCAACCCAGTGCCACCAGTATAGATATTTGTATTAAAATAACGAATGTGAAGAAAGAAGTTGTTTTGGTTACCACTTTAAAAAAGATGACAGTGATTTTAAAAGTGACGACAGTGATTTTAAAAGTGACGACAGTGATTTTAAAAGTGACTATTCTGACGACAGCTTTGTGTGGTAGGACCCCCAATAGGTGCTGACTTATCTAATGTGAACGTTGACTTATGTGAGCCATGTATGAAGGGCAAGATGACAGGAAAGCCTTTTCGAAGCCATGGTATTGTGAAAAGTACTAGACCATTTGAACTAGTGCACACTGATGTTTGCTGTCAAATGCAAACAGAGTCTCTAAGAGGTAGTGAATTTTTTGTCTCATTCATTGATGACTTTACCAGATATGCATTTGTGTATTTGGTAAGCCAAAAGTCAGATGTTTTTGAGAAATTTAGAGATTTTGAGATGTTTGTTACAAACAAAACGGGGCTAAGCATTGGTGCGCTGTGAAGCGACTGTGGTGGTGAGTACATAAATACAAAATTTGAACAGTACTTTGTCTCAAAAGGCATACATCATCAGCTAACAGTGAGATACTCGCCAGAACAAAATGGTGTAGTCGAAAGATTTGACCGAACTGTGTGTGAATCAGCGAGAGTCATGATCATTGATTCTGAGCTGCCAAAGTCGTTTTGGGCAGAAGCTATCGCTACGGTTATGTACACAAGAAATCGACTACCCACCAAAGCAATGTCAGCTACTCCTCATGAATGTTGGTTTGGCTGTAAACCTAACATTAGTCATATGAAAGTCTTTGGCTGTACAGCTTATAGTCATATTCCCGCAGCCCTGCGCCAAAAATTTGATAGCAAAGCAGAAAAGATGACATTTGTAGGCTATTCTAGCAGATCTAAGGGGTACAGATTGTACGATCTCATATCGAATAAGGTTGTAACGAGGCGTGATGTATTATTTGATGAAGCGAAACTTGGACCAGGCGATGTGAATAAGAGTGATAAGATAACTCCTAGCAAAATAGCAGTGCATATTGATAGCCCACTGCCTAGCACTTCAAACACATCTAGTGTTGAGCCTGTGTCACGTCGATCTAGTCGCACTCACCATCCACCTGTAAGATACGGTATTGACGAATACACCGGTGCTCATCACAGTGCATGCTATGCTCTTAGTATCATTGAACCACAGACTTTTACTGATGCTGTAAATGGCCAGCAATCCAAAGAGTGGCTAGATGCAGCTGAAAGTGAGTACCAGTCTCTGGTTGCTAATGATACATGGGAGCTTGTTGACTTGCCAGAGAACCGCCGTGCTGTCGATTGCAAATGGGTATTTCACGCAAAGTATGATCAAGATAGAAATTTTGATCGATTTAAAGGTCGTCTAGTAGCTCCAGGCTTTACTCAACAAGCAGGAGTAGACTATGATGAGAGGAAGGCATCCGTAATAAAATACTCATCATTAAGAGCCTTGCTTTCTTATGCTATTGTTCATGACATGCATGTACATCAGATGGATGTGGTGACTGCTTTTCTCAGCGGCCACTTAGAAGAAGAAATATTTATGCGCCAGCCGGAGGGTTTTCTAAAACCTGGTAGCGAACATCTAGTATGTAGACTCAAGAAATCTATTTATGGACTCAAGCAGGCACCTAGATGTTGCAATGCTGTGTTAGACCAATTCTTAAAATCACAAGGCTACAAGCAATCATCAGCCGACCAGTGCATTTATATACATGACAATGGCAATGCTCAAACAATAATTGCTGTTTATGTGGAGGATCTTGTTATAATGGCAAGAACAGAACATGCTTTGTTACAGGCCAAACAAAAACTGGCTGAGCGATTTGAAATGAAAGACCTTGGAGAGCTGCACTTCCTGCTTGGCATGGCAATACAATGTAACAGCGATTCTTTGAGTATCAACCAGCAACCATTCATTAAACAAATCCTAAGTAAATTTGGAATGGACAGTTGTAATCCAGTGTCTACACCAGCAGCCACTGATGGAAAATTGCTCAAATCAGATGGAAGCAAATCAGTGGACCCAAAGCTTTATCAATCAATAGTTGGTAGTCTCCTATATCTGGCAGTTAAAACTCGACCTGACATAGCACATTCAGTGGGAGTTTTATCAAAGTTTAACTCTTGTCCGACCGTAACACATCTCACAGCTGCCAAGCGCGTGCTACGGTATTTGAAATAACATGATACATTCAGTTATTTTGTCAATGTCCGGTGTTAGCTGGCAGAAGAATGGGTTTCAGCTTCACTTGTTGGTTTCTCTGATATGCATTTAGCTCATCTTCTGTGGTTGATTATTCTCAGTTTGGAGTTCTTAATTAGCTTGCTGCTGTTTTCTAATTATTGGACTTTGGATGCCTTCAGGGGTCTTATTGCTGGTGTGGCTTGCTATCTGTACGTCCCGTTGCATGTATTGTATGTACAACTTCTGAGGTTTACTCCATTTTTTGGCGGTGTCTTAATATCTCCAAGCAACAGCATAATGTATGTATATCCAGTAATCTGTCCCATTCCCTGTCGGTATCGAGTTTTGGTGAAATGTCAATATAACAATGTTTTCCCAAATGTCAACTGCTTGATTGATATAATTTACTAGAAGAATGCCTGTGTAATGTCTTGGCTTGACCACTTATTATAACCAATTACTAATTACATAATACTGCTCGTTATATTTAGTACTTAGCATAGTAGTTTTATGTTTTTAGACTTCGCGGTGTTGGTGTTGTTGTCAATGTTATAAAGTAATAAAGAAAAGTCCAGCAACCACATCATCGTCAGTAAAGTTCTACGTCAAAAGTTCTAGCAACTCCAAAGGTTCGAAATAAATCTGCTAAAATTTGGGAAGTAAAAAATTAAGCTCTAAGTTCTGAGAGCTTTTTAATCATTGAAACGTGATCAGGAGTTCACAGGCTAGTGGTATGTAAGTCTATTCATACGTAGCGCTACAAGAATCCTCAATGTCCTCAATAGCCTCGGTTTGTATAAAAAGAAAGTTTACAACTATTAAAAACTTATTTGATTGGTTGACAGTTTTCTCCAGACTAACACAGTATGGTACTAATGCTAGCTGCCAGCGTTGCTTTTAACGGAGTCTTTGTTTTACGTTTGCATCATAACCTTTACTCTTTACTTATGAGGAACTTATAATGGTTTTATATCTTTCTGTCGCTATTTGCTCTTTAAAAGTTTTATTTTTAGACCAAAGATGGCCACCATCAGCAGCGTTACGAAGGCTTAGACAGTTACTATGCAGATAAATAGATCTGTGAAAAGTGAGATTTAAAGGATTATAACTGATAACTAAATATTCCAGTAATGCTCTTATTGCACAAGACCTTTTTGGACTCAACTATTTTGCCTGACATTTCCTTAACTGCAAAGAACAGCACTCTATCAGTTTAAAAGGTCTATCACTTTATCATCTTTAAAGGTTGACTTGCATCAAAACTCACATTACAGTTATTTGGTATCAAAAGGTTCACCATGTCTTACTCTGCTGTGTTGTACGCTCTCTGATGAGAAGGCAGAGCTGATCTGCGCCTGTTATACGACTTGTTGCATGCTATTCTTGTAACCACTGTATACTAAACAGATAAAATATATGTATGAACTCTTGCACTGAGTCTTGTATTTTGGAGCAGTAAAAGGCAGCGCACAAAACCTTTACAATATCACTCTCTCTACAGCCACCACACCATTACACTCTCTGCAGGTCCTTCCAAGACAAACAATAGCCAAATATGAGTGTCTTCTATGATAACTCTATCTCTTCCCTTTCCTGCAGAAACACTGACAGACCATCAACTAAATGCAATAAAAGCAACTTAGTCTCTTAATAACAACAATTCCATGTGATATTTCATCTCCGCTGAATGAGCCGACAGTTGAATGATTAGCCAATAAGAAGAGGTATGGCGAGTCAATAGATAATTAGCTACCCCAATTGGTCAACAAGTTTTACATTGTATAGATTATAGAGGCATTGCTTTTGAATAGAGATCAAGACAGTGGGGCGAGTGCAGTATTCCATAGATTAATCGTATACAGAGAGAATGATAATAAAACACTCAAGCGGATTAACTTTTATCGTCGCTGATCAATCATGACATTTTGTTTCTCTTTGGTTATGATAGTCGGATGGTTGGCCCATGAAATCACCCAAAGTCCTATGCTAAAATATAAGCTTCCTAGTGAACTGGCTGTCCTGTGCGCTGTAAGAGATCTTCATGTGTAATAAGTATACGCATAGTTATTTCATGGTGTAGCAAGGTAATTGAGGAGCGCAGTTGGTAGTGTGGGTGGCTAAAAATTTAAATATTCGGGTTCAATTCTTGTGCAGTCGAATTTTTTTTTCTAACGCTCTTAGCTAATTCTGTGAGAAAAAAGTTTTGGCTAGTACACTAGAATTGGTGGTTCAATCTGTGAAAGTAAAACGCAAGCTTTCAATTTTTAAGATATTAGCCAGTTTAGTAAAACTGAATGCAATTTTCTTGCCATAAAGTTGATTGAAAACTAATGCATCCAGTCACTTAGAAACCAGCAAAATATGGATAGTATATTTTGACATAAACGCACCTAGTAGCCTACCTAATGTTGATGGTAAAAGATTTCTATCACCTCACTTAAAAATTTAAGAGTGGTTCATGCTATGTAGAATTTTCTTAAAGATGTGATCGCGTCAAAAAAGTCGATCAAATGATAAATGACCAATAAAAGGCTAAAATATCAGCTACAATTTGATGTCATTTTTGTCTTTGTAGACGGACTCTGTCCAGAGATATAAGCATTTGAAACGCTTTTTTGAAATGCTCAGATTCGAGCGAGTGTTTTATCGTAATGTGTATGATGATACATGTAAAAATAGCTCACGAGCGATAAATATAAGATCTCTTCTTTAGTCGATCATCAGCACAAAATTTTTACATACGTCATAATAAATGTTATCGCTCATAAAACGCATTGTCTGTGATCTCAAAGTTAGGGGTTTTACTCGATTACTAAATCACGCATCGACATTGACTGAATTAATTAACATCGTTAATTTACTGAATTACTACATGGACACATTTTATTGAAGAACAACAGAATTGTTACAATGCTTCCAGCTCCTGCAAAGGTGACTCTGAGTTTTCTGAGCTTTAGCTGGCTAAAGTTTGGGGCAGACAGCTTATGGTTAGAGCTGATAGGTGTCAGCAGCGTTATGCTGCAGAGGAAGATAGGAGAATGGAGGTAAATTTATCTTTAACTTTGACTCTCTTATATATATACTGTTGTGTTTACATTCAGATTATATTTCCCTGTTTGAGACTATAATGTAACGTCCTGCGCATGTGTGGTGCGTGATACGGATGCACAGTGAGTTCTTGGTACAAAATAAACAATGTTGATTATTAAATTGATGGCTTCTTAATTAATCTGTAGCATCTAGCAATATAATGGCTTAGATTGATGAACAAGTGTTAACTATACTAAAGGTAATAATTTTAGTACTCATGAATACATATACTAATTAATAAAATTATAACTTTTGCTATCACCAATCATGGTTCCATAACATTTTTATCGTTTCACCTACATGTAGCTATAATATTTGCTTGAAATTTTCTTTGGCAGCTTTAGCTAGTAAATTAGATTTATGATTAGAATGAATTTATGTTCACTTTTCACTTGTAGAAAGCGAGGAAAATTGATTGATCAATGCTCATCTTCAACTCCCAGAAACAAAGCTTCGAATTGTTGGCTTGGCGTACTTATGCTTTTGTTAAACATTTTTTCATTTTTAAAATTACACTCGCAATCTTTTTAACTCCCAATTTGAAAGCTTTCAGTAGATCCGTGTTAGAACGACATATCTATGAATGACATATATATATATATATATATATATATATACATATATATATATATATATATATATATATTACGTTTGTTTTATTGATTACAGGATGTTTATGTGGTGCCATCAGCGGAACAGTTATGTCAGTCTAGAAACTGCCATAAATGGGAAAGAAAGACATGAATGTGTGCTGCACAAACCATGATATGTCTTGTTTGAGTTTGCTGCAGTTGATTAATTTGTATTATTATATGAGCTGAAACTATGTGAGTGGCCACGACTTGGATAGATGTTTTTAATAAAACTTTATGTTGAGATGAACATTTTTTGCTTATTAAAATTATATAATAAAACAATATTGTTGAAGATAATGCAAAACATGATTTGCAGAACATATTGAATACATCAAAGCCCCATTGCCACCTGCGCTGAAATCTTGTCTGATAGATGGATTCATGAAGAGTAATCAGAGCTGTGTTGACAGGTACTTTTGCATAACAATACAATTTATTGTTTATCCTTTCAGCAGGTTTTTTCTTCATCCTCATCTCAATATTCGTC
Source organism: Watersipora subatra (assembly GCF_963576615.1). NCBI lineage: Eukaryota > Metazoa > Bryozoa > Gymnolaemata > Cheilostomatida > Watersiporidae > Watersipora > Watersipora subatra. Next base: position 48,864,478 of record NC_088708.1, read on the forward strand.
CACTTGTTTACAAAAATACTGGTCTTCAGTTTTTTTAAATCTAAACAAAAAATGCTATAAACAAGAAAAAAATTGGGTTTAAAACAACAATTTTAGTGTGCCTAATCTTTACTTGAGCATGTGATTTGTTCATTTCAGAAAATAAAATTTACATTTTTTGCACTCTTTAATAAAATAAATACGGTAAGAATGAAAACCTTTCATACAAGTTTGTAAGTGAATGAACATTGATAACACCTGCAAACACTTATTTATATCAAAATTTGGAGATCGGTCCAATGGTAATTATTTGCAAATTAATGAGATTTTCTCTAATGCCAAAGACCTTCCAATATGTAATAAAAAGCTTAAAGGGAAACCGAACACAATTTACTGATGAAGGCCAACTTTTACCCTATTTGGTTTGTGCAATTACTATGTTTAACAAGATATAAGTTATTTCTTACAACAGATAAATACTCAGAATAATATTTTAAAAACAAAAAATGCCAGTGCATTCACATATAACTGAGTACGGAGTCTTTTTTTAACTGCATGTTTTGCAAAAATCGTATAGATAATGCCATTGCGAAAATGAGTATGAAACGAACTCGCCACTGGGAACACTGATTCTCAATCAATCATCCAATCACGAGACACGTAGCGTTTGACTTGATTCGTTATTATCTAATGTGATGGTGACCGCACGTCTCCCGCAATTGTGACAACCCGGAAACAAGTGCACATATAGAACACATTCTATAATCATCATTGCTAATACGTACTATTAAAAAATTTCAACTGTAATTTATTTCTTTAGCTCGTTTGTTACGTTTACAATACAAAGGCTAAAAGACTCACTGCTAAAACAACTACTCCTTGCTCGTCTACGAGTACCTTGGAAGAAAAAACCGTTAAGTTATTCCTTCATGCATGGTTTCCTACTGCCTGATCCAAATGGGAGTTATGCAGGCTTCAAAAATGCAGAATCAGAAAATGATGATCAGAATGACGCAGATGAAGTGGAGCTTTTTATTATGGATGAAGGAAATTAATATAAGTTCAGTTGTGAGTTGAGAAAAATATAGTTTTTAGAAATATTTTAAATGAATCTGGCAGGATCTTTACTTAGCTGATGTTCATGTTTTGTACAGTGAATATGTGATCTTAACAAAATAATACAACCATAATGTATGGTTTGATGAATAATTATATTTCAATCATTTGACTTGCGCCATGACATAAAAACACCACATTTAACAGCTTACGTTGCATAAATTTAAATCATGTTATACAAAGAACAGCATAATATTTATAATTTGTATAGCCTGTTATATTAATTTTATCAAAACGATACGATTGGGTATAACTTTCATGTGAATCTTGGCCTGTGCATTTCTATTGCTGCTCTACTATCTGGTTTTGTAAGATGTTGTTATATCTGATTTCGGTAGTTTTCGATTAGCACTTGGAACTTGGAGTTGCCTCTTGACCTGGATAGCTCATAGAGCGATGTGCAGTCACCAGGTTATTTTGCGTCGCTTGCGCTTGTGCTGTGTTACGGTACTGGTACCTATTCGTCTCAGATCGCGGTTGACGTTTGAATTACCCTAAGGGTGGCGGGATTTTCCCTTAGCCAATAGATTCGTACCAGCAGGTCGGCGTCACGACCTAAAGCCCAAACTCTCTTTTAGTGGGATAATTTCCTGATAACCGTCCCTCCCTTGACTGTAAGCAGCAAGTGATCCTGTCTACACTTCCAGGAGTTTAGAGAGATCAGATTTCGCTATTCTACGCGGCGGGCCTTCTTTCTCTTGGATCCATGGTGAATAGACGTGAGATCCTGCTGCTGACTCAATCAACAACCAAAAATCCACGCTTGTCGTCCAAACTCGCCATGCGCGCTCTCTACAAAACAGGTATGCTGAATCCCTGTATACTTTCGTTTTGCTAAGCTATTAATAATAAATGTAATCATGTAATAATCGCCCCTCTGAATAATAATCCTTAATTAAAAGCAATAATAATACTTTGCCTTTGAGTTAAGAATAAGTTAATAAACGTATAAACTCTTGCTCCAAGTGAGTGTAATTATTAATAATCCTTGTTATACTGGATTGAGTGGCTAGTCGCTCGTGTTATTAATCCCCTCACTACCTCTTGTTAACTCGAGTATCTGAAAACGCCCACATCCCGTCATAACAATGTTTTGAAAGTGGAACTGCTCTGTCCTGCAATTCATATATTTATATTTATTCACAATATAACTATTATCTACATGTACAGCAATTAAAAGTATAACAAACTAGTTGAAATTTTTTTGTGTGTTACACCATCATCATACTAATTTCAGAATGTCGCACAGTACAGTGGTAGGGTAATTTAAGTCGCATGGTGACTGTATGTTTATGCATTATTCTGCAGACTGTGTGACAGTGACTAACTGAACCAACATCTTGACGCAAAAATGTGCTTTTAATACATTGCAGTTCAGGTATGACTTACTGCAGGTACTTTTGGAGTTGATCCCATAGATTTCTTACAGATAATCTTTAAAAGCTCTCTTCGAAATTCAAACGTCTTTCCAGCATATAAATTTCTTGTGCAAAAGCCTTTAGCTTTTTTAGAGTAATATACTGTCATCTTCAGTTCCCCATCGCTATCTTTAATAAATAATTTATAATAATTAAAATTTAATGCCAGTTATCACTTGTGTTAATACAATTTCTGCATAAATTTATCTTTAATGTTGTTCAAGCTGTAAAAGTGGTATCCCTGCTGAAGAGTAGTATAATCCATATATAATTTTATTGTATATACAGCTTACCAGTCAGAACTTCTCTTCCCACATTCGTGTTGTGATCTATCACTGCTAGTTTGATTCTCGTAAAATATTCTGGGGGATCAAAGTCTATTCGCTTTGGTGCATTACTTAATATGAGGCTGTGGAGGTTTTCTAAAGCACCAGTGTGTTGACCATGGTACAACAGACGCAATGTGTTTAGCAGTCTCGCTTGCCCTTACGCATCACAAAGGACTTTGTGCCCTGCACTTCCTGGAATTAACCATTTCACCTTTCTTTCCATTTCTCTGTAAACATATCAAATTATTCGTTGTTATTTTTCAATATATTATAAATCTGCAAAGTATTTGTTTATTCAAATGTCAACCTGCTCCAGAATATTGACCATTTGTACAATCTCTGTTTAGTATTATGCAATAAATGACTACATCTTCTTATATCACAAACCAATGGCATTGTAAGTGATATATAAAATATTATATTACACATTTACCTGTGCTTTGTTATTTCTGAATATATTATTAGGTATAACATACAGCTTTCATGCCAACATTGGGTGCAAATAGTATATTTTTTCATCCCTCACGGATCAATTGGCTCATGAGAGCAGTAGATGAACTTGTCATGTCCTGCAAAGCTCCTATGAATATTAGCGACATGGTATCTTATGCTAAGTACTATCTCAACCAATAGCTTAGCATCGCCTTTACATTGAACCGCAGAATATCACACATGGTTCTTTATTTCCTTTATCCAAGGAAGCAACTCTTATTGATCTTTGCGCACACATGCTTTAGTCAGATTTTTGGCCAGATTCTTGGTCTAATGTCATACATCCTATCAAATAAATAAATACCACTAAAATTAATATGTTTGAGTTGCTTCTAAACCATTACCTACAGTGTCACCACCACTACCACAAACACTATCACTATAATCGCTATCTACCACCATAACCAACACACTCTAACACTACACATAGTTAAATAGTTATACCTGATTGTAAGTATAGGCTAATCACTTCAAGTGATCTGTAAAGCCTATATTAGTAATGGTAGCATGAATATAAAAATAATAATGTTATCCAAATTTTATGATTATATTAGTCATGTATTTTATGAACAATTAGGGCATTTCTGACAATCCAGACCGAACAGAAAATTTAAATTCCCTGACTAACTTTTAATCAGTTAACCAAGTTAATTCAAGTGAATCAGGTTAAAATCAAATGTATGAAACTCAGCCTGAGTCTCATTGTCACCCAGTCATACTAAATCATTGCTTTGTACTCATGTACAGTATTAAATATTTTTAATTATTATATTTATCAATTTATATTATGAAACTACTATATTGGTTATTAGTATTTATTTAAAATTTTTTATAAATTACTTACAGTTGATGTTTTCTTGTTCAATGATCCCATCTTGCTGTATGGTACAACACCACTAGGAAATGGAACTTCTCCCTTTTTCTTCCTTAATCTTGTGGTTGTCCCAATTTTTTCAGAATAAAGCTGGCTCTCGTGGAAATGCCTAATGCACACAACCGCACTAGCAGATAGGCGCGAAAGGTAATATCGGCACGCTTTGCCTTAGACAGCCATAATTTTGCAAAATTTGATGACTGAGATACAGGCACTCTAAAAAAGATTATGCCACGATTTCTTGTGTCAGATTCGCAACTAGCAAAGAGGCATCTACCCATTGTAACTAACTGATTGTGGCTAAACAAAAAAATTAAATGCGTTGGGCGTTATCTCGCTAAGGAATAAGTAAAGAAATTGTTACCGGAAACGGCCGCATTGAGAATCAGTGATGTCCCGAGAATGCACCAAAATATATTTTCAACTTTGAACTTGCTAAACTAGTAAAAATATCTGCTGAAATTTTGTTTTCTTGTTCAATTAACATAGTATCATGCATTACCAATCATATAAAACATTCTTAAAATTATGTGTTTGCTTTCACTTTAAGGCAAAAGATTTACTTGGCTAAAACATCACTATAGTTCAGATGTGTAGTTGTATTCTAAGTAAAAAATGACATTGCAAACATAACGTGTGAAGAATGTTATTGGTAGAGATTTGCTGATGCAATGAGAAACAATTTCACTATCATATCTGTAATTATATTTAACAGTTAGACACCTATAAAACTGTATGACTTCTTTTCTCTCATTCATATGAGGAAGTGACACTCTGCCAACTTGGCATTAGCTTTTTAAACTTTCCAACAAAATGATATAATAGAAAAAGTACAAACCAATTATATAACATGCAAAGTAGAAAAGTAGGAAGTAGAAAGATGCTTCTAAGGAGAAAAGGTAATACGGTATTATAAGTTATAGTCTATGTTGAAAATCTATCTTTCTACTGAGGATGAACAGCTACGGAAACTACAACAAGATTTGTTCATGTTTTAGGCTGTGTGCAGAACACTAGTTGAGCTGCCACCATAGGCAGCAAGCAATTGCGCATCTTACAATCTTTTAAATTGGATCTTTTTCTAAAATGGGAGTTCTCATGGCAGCAGAGAGAAGAGCTCGCATTGCCAAGGAAGAGTCGAACCTCCTGATGACTGGGGTGACGCTAAAATTGTTGGTGGCGAGTTATAGTGGTGACGGTCAAGTATAGCCTATGGCCATTGGCCTTGTACGTTTTTACCTGTGGATGATCATAGGGGCTAAATATTTATAGATAGAATACAGTTAAATATATTTACTTAGCTTGTTGTTACAATAATAGAGGAATACTGATGGCAATGTTTTTTTTGTTTTTTGGGTAAAATATATATTTGTACTTGAATTGCTTTTATTCTTTATAAATGAACAAACAAAGAATGTAAAAAGTTTACTATTTTTTATTGAGTAAAAAATAGTAAACTTTTTACTATTGCTAAAAATTTACTATTTTGTTTGTAGTAAATTTTATTTAATTATTGTTAAATAAAATTGTCATTTATTTAACAATTTTATTGCTATTGTTATTCATATTTTTTAAACTTCATTGCTTGTATTTCTTTGGCAAATTTTGGGTACTCCACTTTTTGGGCTAATCTGTTTTTTGTACGAGGTGCGTTGTACATAACAAACTTTGAGTTCTCACATACATTTCTTAATCGACCAATGTTAGACTAGTTAGTATAGAACATTAGTTTAATAACCTATGATATATGACAGCGACTCATGACTGCAATCAATGAGCTTGTTGAGGTAAACAATAGGTGTAGAGTTAATACAGTACTGCTCACAAATCACCTTCTAACCTAGGTCACTCAGTTTAGAGAACTAACTGTTCGCTTTAAAATTAGGTCACTCAGTTTAGAGAATTAACTGTTCGCTTTAAAAATAGGTCACTCAGTTTAGAGAACTAACTGTTCGTTTAGAAAGTACAAGGGGCCAGTGACAAGCATAACAAGATTTATGCATGTTTAAAAAAAGACACTTAAGTTTGAGGTCAAATTGCATATTAATCATCAGTGAACCATCAAAACTTACTTTTCATTCATGCCCTATTGCTAACCTAAATTTAACCCAGAGGTTTTTTTAACCAACATATTTTTTTGTTTCACTAGTATTTTCCGGTCGAATATAACAAACTGAAGACCAGCAGTTTTATAAACCAAACATATGCGTATTAAAGTAAAAAAAGTCAAAGATCAAGCTGTTGAGGGGATAAACAATAGGTTATATTTAGTGTAACAAAGGTGTTAAAAACAAAGTAAAACAAAAACACAATGACAGCAAGGGCCAGTCCCAAGAAGTCAGTGTGTATGTAATGTTTGTCAGGGTCATCTTGCTGAACATAGAAACAAAGATTTGCGTATTGTTAGTAGAAGTCCATGCAGAAAAAATAAATTGAGTCATTTCGTTTCAAAAGTTCATGAAGTGATTCCTACTATTTGTCACTGAGTCAACCGTCGGAGCTTCTGGCAGTGTTAGTAGGTAAGTCCTAAAGTTACTGTTTTCGCAAAACCACGGGAAGGTTAAATAGGACTGGGCCTTGCAGTGAAGATGAGTTTCGTTGAAGTTGTAATGGAAGAATTAGAGTTTGAAAGACAAGACATTGGATGACTGTGGGATGAGAATTTCGAGCAGCATTGTCTCATGTAATGGAGACTTCTTGTCAAAGAGAAATCGGAGTTTAGTATCTACAAACAGATTTAGTCAGTCAGTCAAACTATATTTTTGTAAAATTGACAAACATCATGAAGCGCAAAACTTAAAAATGAAAGTTTTATGTCAAAACAGTGAAAGCAACTTTAGTACTCATATGAAGCTAAAGGCACCTACTCAAATTGTCATGTCCCATACTTTTAAGGTTTAATTAACAGTTTTTTTTAATATTTCGATGCTATAGTTGTCGTAAATATTTCACAGTTGTGTATTCTTTGTTTAGTTACCCCTTTTCAAGACAGGAAATTGACAGCTCATGTTAGGCTCATGATTGAGTTTTAGGTAATTTTTTTTCTTTTTCATTCCTTGCATCTTTTCTTGCTTGCATTCATTCTCTTCCTTCAGCGTTATGGAATTTTCTTTCTTTATCATACATTTGATTTACTCTTGCCTACCTTAGTTTTATACTACATGAACAATCATTATACGAGGGTCAGTCAATAAGTAGTGAGAATTTTGTCATAACATTTTATTACAATAAGATATAGCTACATTTTTTTCACTTTTCAACATGATCCCCTTCTTTTTCTATGCACTTGTTCCACCTTCCTGGAAGTTTCACAATTCCGGCAGAATAAAAGTCTGGCCGCTGGGCTCTAAACCATTCACACACAGCTTCCATGATGGCTGCATCAGTAGTGAAGTGTTTGCCTCTCATGTGGTTCTTTAATGGTCCAAAAAATGAAAATTGCTTGGTGCTAGATTTGAACTATAAGGAGGGTGTGCTAACACGTCCCAGCCCAGTTCCTCAATTTTGGCCAGTGCGTGTGTGTGTGTGCGTCTGCGTGTGCGTGTGCGTGTATGTGTGTGTGCGTGCGCGCGCGTGCGTGTGTGTAGGAAAGTTACAATATTGCCTTTTTTGTCTGGAGAGATTTTGGTGAGTCATTTGTATCAATTGTATCTACTATATAAACGGCAATCGTTGTCTGTTTGTCTGTCCGGCTTATAGAGTACCGTACTTTTTGGACTATCAGCCGTTACTTTTTTCTGATGGTTTGAGCCATGCGGCTTATATAAGGGTGCGACAATTCTGTGGTTTTTTCTTTCACCGCTAGGGCGCATACTAAAGCGATGTGAGGCTACGAAGCCAAAACGATCCTCGATAATGTTCCTTATTTTTACAAAACCAATACTTTCACCATCATCAGAGTCAGTGCTGCTAGTGCTATTTTAATTATCTGTGTAATCACAAAAATCTGAATCGCCTATAATGTCATCAACATAAGTTATTGTTTTCTAACTCGATGGCATTTTCAAAACTTACACAAAAATAATTGTTTTTAAGTTGGAAATTCTCAAACAAAGATTTAAAATTAAATTGTAGGCTAGTTTTATAAAGAGATCTTTGGACAACACTGTCACAACCACAAAAGTCTTAAAGATTGTTGATTATGTTATCAACAAATAATAAAATTCAGTTACTAGCAATTGCTGGAAAAATCGCAAAAATGTGTTAACGGCGATCGACCATAGAAAACGCATAAATGACTATACTTCAGTGGAAGGGTTGAAAACATTGAATTTGCCACTGTTTGTGATAGTAAACATGTCCATTTCCTTCTGCAGCTGAGTTACTTTTACTTTTTTTCCAGCTATGAGTACTACAGAACTACAGCTACTACAGAACTTGCACGGGTACTGTTACTGCGTTTTACCTACTAAATTTCTACATCGAAAAGGTTAGTACTTCTTATTCAATGTTCTGTTGTCTATGAATTGCCACACCTCCACTACTTAAATCGTTAGATTTGCAACTGTTCGTGATAGTAAGCATGTTCATTTCCTTCCGCAGCTGATTTACTTTTTACTTTTACTTTTTTTTCAGCTACGAGTACTACAGAACTACAGCTACTACAGAACTTGCACGGGCACTCCGAGCGTTGCGATAGGGGACGGTGAGAAGAAAGTGAGAAGCGTATATTACAAAAAAGCACACCATCTCATTCACTTTTAGAAACGCTTGAAGCAGTACAATGCCTCCCAAAAAGCCTACTGCCTAAACGCAAGAACAGATTGATTCCCGTAGAGAAAGAGACCGAATTCGCCAAGCAGCAGCTAGAAGAGCAGAAACCGCTGAACAAACACAGGTACATCGAGAGCAGGCCAGAATAGATGCTGCAGCTGCTAGTAAAAGTGCTGATACTGCTGAGCCGACCTGCTGAGCCGACCCAACAGCAACTCAAACGGCTCAGAGCAGCCGCTACAGCGGCCAGACGTGCAGAAACCTCCGAGCAGATACAGAGATATGATGATATGATGCACTAGCTACAACAGCTGCTCGACGAGCTGAATTTTCAGAGCAGATGTAACGGCGACAACAGCAAGATGCACTAACTACAGCAGCTGCTACCAGGCACCGTGTATGGACAGAAAACTTCGCGCTTGACTACATTCTTGCAATACAGTATAGGATCGAATTTTTCTATGGGACGAATGTCCAAAAATGCTCCAGATGTAATGCCTTACGTTGGAAAGGTGAGGCCATATATTTAGTTTATATAGTAGATTTTATTGATGATAAATTTTAATAACACAACTACATGTACATTACTGCTGCACTGTTTGTATATACCATGTCAAAACACAGGCTATAGACGGAGAACTGGTGAGTCATGATTAGTGTTTTAAGCATGTAGAAGTCTCAATTCAATAAATGCTGGCGATAGCTTAGCAGTGCAATAGCAAAAGGTTTTTTAGAATTTCTTAAAATGTGTAAAACTTTTCAATGCTGCTAGTTTGAAGAACTTCAGTTTGCCTCGCAATGTCAATTTCATTATCAGTTCTGTGTACAAAATTAGGACAACTCCGATTTGAGTGGTTCGAGACTGATGCATTGTAGACTAGCTGTAAAACACATTGCATATTTTCATTGTTCTCTCCAACATTATTGACATGTACGACTGCATATGTGTATGCAGTCTGATCAGCACAAAAATCTCAGTAGATTGCATATTTGGAGTTGTTTTACAGTATGAAAGACAACTCTCAATAAAACTATTGCTTTACGTAAATCTGTTCTCGAACACGGATAATGCAGCTAGTTAGAAAATTTGTGTCTGCGTTTTGGTTGAACTGAAAAAGCGATGACATTTTTCTTTTGCTGCCGGTTTCACTAAACTACCAAAATATTTAGCATTCATTTTGTTTGTCAAAGCATTGATTCTTGTGCAGACTGTTTTGCTGATTAAAGAAAACTGTAAGTTAAGGTTCTATGACAGAAACTCAGAACAATTTCAGCATGACTTAATTTCATCCATATGAGCAAAAAAATTTGCAGTGAAAGATGTTTGTTAGACAAACAGTCAAGGGGCTGAGCTAATGCGTGCGTCAAGTTAGTGGTTGTAGTTTATTGTTATTTCGATATATTGCCATCGGTCAATTTTGGTAAAAATTGATAAAAAAAAATTGATTTTGTCAATTTGGGTAAAATGAATTCAACTGATTCATTAAAGTCAGGACAAGTAAAGAATTGACCATAGAATTGTGGTGTTTTGCGGTTAATTGAATGAATTCTTACATGATCTATGATGTAAAGGAAGTGAGAACTAAATTTTTAATTTTTTGATAAAAATTGAATTGAATCGAGTCATTTTTAATGTCTTAAAACATTTCGAGAGTTACTTTTGATAAGCTTCAGCACGATTGGTCATTGTTGGTGTGGTGAGAATGCCTCATATGTTCAACAGTGTGTTATAATATATTTGGTCCGGGTTCAGTAATACCGGTCATCATGCTCTGCTGTCAGCTGAGTAGCCCCTCATTTTGTGGATGATACTTGTTAGAAAGCTGTCTTGGTGATAGCATCTGGAGTTCGCAGAAGTTGATTTTGGCTCAACTAAAAGCGTGCAAGAATTTATAATAGTATGAATTGTATGAGTTAATGCAACCACTGCTAGAAATATATATAACTGTATCTTTGATTATTTTTATACCACATAATCGAAATATTGTACTGCCCGGTGACAATAAGGATAACTTTGTTTTAGTCAGTTATTGTAAAGAACTAACTGAACGGGAAGATGATAGAGCATGTGGGTATACTCGAAAAACTCAAACAAATTTTGTTGAAGCATTACATGCAATACATGCAATACATGGAATACATGCAATACATGGAATACATGGAATGCAGTGAAAGTGACCGAGGCAATAAAAGATAAGTAAACGGAAAATTCGTTATAGAAGATAGAAAACAAGTCGTTGCAACAGGAAGTTATACTGAAACAAAGTATGTACTGTATGTGAAATGTACGGACTTTTTATAAATGAGCGTAGTGGACATAGAAATTGTATTCAAACTAATTCTTGTTTGCAGAAAATGCTTACGTATCTTACAAGTTGTGGCAAAAAATTCCAACTAGGATCACCCCGTAAGTTAGTAAGTGGATAGCTAAGCTAGCTAAGGTAGTAGTAGGTGGATAACTTCCAAATACATGTAGCAGCGTTGTTGAAATATTGGATGCTCAACACTAATGGACATTTTGTAGATTTTTTCATACAGGAAAATGTATTAAAAAGGTTTTTCAGTATACGCTACATGGTGATGTGTACTGATACAAGGAATAAACTAAACATATACATTACTTATTATTCCTTTTTGTGTGCGTAATCATTATACTGTATGTGTATATTAGGACTAGCCATAATATAATCATGTGTTGAGGGCGGAGCCTGTAGCCATTATATAATCATGTGTTGAGGGCGGGCCTGTTTTCATTATAACTCTTATATAACTAGCCAACTTCTTTACCCTCTTGAACTTTTTACCTACCCCCTTGAACTTACCTGCCCTCTAGGATATAAATACCTATACATGGGCAAAAACTATTCAATATCAAACAACCTTTTATTGGAATAACCTACCTGACAGATTGAAGAAAATTGTAAACAAATTTGACTTTAAAAACAAGTAAAATTCTATCTCCCGTCTCTCTGACTGGGGTGGGCTGAGGCCTGCCTTTGTTCTGCTGCTGTTGGCTGTTTTTGGGGCTTGCACAACATTAGCTGGGCTACAGTGCACCTATGGCTCCATCATCATTATCTCGAGCTCAGGTTGAGTGAATTTTGCTATACTTTTTTCATTTTCTCACTAATTTGTATTTAACCTGATATATTTACTAATATGCAGTTTATTTTTCGGTATTGTTTCTGTTGATGAAAATAAATACACACACACATATATGGTTACATTCATTCTCGTGCTCAATACAAGACATCTACATCTGCAAACATCAACTGGCTAGAAATCTTCTGCATTGCATCAGTATCACACTGCACTAGCAAACATCATCATCAATAAGCAGCTAGGTTGGCAATCTCAGATTGCACAAGCATCTCAGATTGCACAGCATCACAATGCACCAACAAACATCATCACTAATAAGTACCTGGGTTGGAAATTTCCTAGATTGCACCAGCACACAAAGTGCACCAGAAGGGCAGTTGTGTATCTTTGGCCATTTCCACTTGTCAGGACTCAGCGAAAGTGGTATTTTTCTTCAAAAAGTAGTGGCAAGTTTGGAGTTGCGATTCCTGCCAGCAGAGGGTGAGAGATCAGACAACCTTTCTTAGCCTGCTAACCAAAATCCACTTAAATAGATTCAATAGTTATAGCGGTTTATTGTGTGACGTTTTATAGTGAGTGTTACAGGTAAGTTAAGTTTGCTGCAATAACTTTGTTCTGGTATGAATGACAAAACTTCATGTTATTAAAAAAACTGCAATAAATTATTGAAAGCAAGGGTTACAATAACATAAAAAACAAACTTGGAAATCACGGCAATTTTACTAATCCATACTGTGAACAACTAAAGACGTTGAACGATATTACGTATTTATATATTGAGAGGAAGTACCAGTTTGTGGTAGTGGTTGTCAACCTAGATAAGCGCATTATCGAGGAGGGAATAATTCTCCAAACCTATTTTTAACCATGATAACTCTATAGCGCGGAAATCAAATGTACAGAAGTTTTTACACATCTATGCTTAGAAATGTTGATTATAAAAACAACTAGAACGGAATCGCGTGTACGATTGACGTTTTGTATTTTATGCTCCCTAATATGTGACGGTAAATTAGTTCAAAACCCGTCGTGTGTACGTATTTTTTAACAGCCTACCACGTGTACGGCCATCTTTCTTTATCTTAGCAACATAAACAATACATTCTACTATTCTTAATATTTATAATATCGTTAACTGCATGTAAATAAAGAAGGTATATTTTGCATTAGAGAACGAGTCGGTGAGTTAGTTATTTTTATATTAAATACAATAAATCATGCTTTTAGATAAAGACCAATACATTATGCATGAATAAATCTCGTTATAGCACCAATGATATACAGGTATATAGCACTTAGTGGATATTTTTTGTAGAGGAAACGCAATGTCAGTGTATGATCGAGCAGTAAGACCCACTGTCAAGCCAGTTGGTTCTACAGGGCTTCATGTTGGTCCGGGAGCATATGATGTGGAGCTTACAGACAAATCAAAGATACGATCGGGTCCGTAAACTTTGTTTAAAGATTTATTATATCGTGGTACATAAATTGCTGTTGACGTTATTTAGTTCAGAATTCAAATGTAAATTAGTTAGTAAACATACCTGCTAACTCTTACGCATTGGGCGTGAGACTCACGCAATCACCCCAAAGAAAAAAACGAAAATGCGTGAGATTTTTGTCCCAATTTCCACAATTTCATATATACTATCATTGATACATCAATTGCCCCAAAACCAAATTTCACGCATTGCCCCACTCTTGGGTTGGCAGGTCTGTTAGTAAACCGCCAACAATTTGTGATAGTGTTAGCCATACATCTCCTATAAAATAAAAAGTTTCGTAGTACCTTTCAGAAGAAATCAGCATTATGTTGGCTTTTTAGTCACTTCTGAGTTTTTGTCATGACTCGATTATACCCCTAAAATTCTCGTGGTTTATATGGTTATGGCAAGTAGATTATGCCAACCAACGTTTATAACTAAAAGCACTTTGCCATACTTGTAAACATACTAAGTTGTGTTACTTATGTATCCATTTAAAAATTATTATTTTCTTCTAGAGCATTGATTAGGTTAAATTTTGCTTCAAAGCACGCTTTTCTGTGAATAGAATTTTAAAACTACATAAATTTTTATCTATATCGGATTAATTTCAGATGGCTATGCGCCATTCTCTTCTATGACAAGTCGAGACACACATATAAATCTTCATGATACTTCTATTGCTGCACCCGGTCCTGGGCAGTATGACAATCACATGATCCGTGATCATGTTAAAGTGAGTGCTCTATGTTTTTAATTACACTCATCGCACTATATATATTATTACTAAAATGCCATTGTTAGGTTAACCAAGTTTGCGAAGCTTGTGTTTCTAGTATTGTAGTTCTCTGACATCACGGTGCTAATATTACAGTTATTTTTTTTATTGTTGGTAGGACTAGCAAAAAACAGACTGTCTTTTTTTTCAAAATTTTTAAAAACACATAGTATAAATACTCTAAAATTTTAAGCATTCATTTTGTTGCATGTTGTAAATAGAGAATGTCTATACTTTTATTTTAGGGTGGCTCTACACTCGCCAACACATCTTCTAGATTTGTCGAACAGGAAGCATTTACTCCTGGCCCTGGTGCGTATCAGCTCAGAAACTTAGAGGTCAACGGAAAGTCAAAAAAACCGCCAACGGAAAGTAGAGTGAGTAGAGTGCATATAAATTGAATTTGTGTTTTAAAAGTGAATATTCATGTTATAAAATGCATGATTATACATACTAGAGCTACCTAATGGAGTCACTACTGCGGCAGGAGATGACGAATGTTGATAGTAGATGAGTAAAATGTTTGACATTGCAATAGTTTTAAGTTCATCGGTTAAGATCTATGAAATGGCATTGAAATTGCTGGGATTATCAATGAACAACTTTCTACATTATATATCATACCAACAATATATGTCATCATATAAAATATTATATATATACAATGTTAATCAGACCGAAGGTCTACAGTGTTAACGCAGTTGGTCTGCCTCCTGAGATGACAGTACAAGTTTTCTTGGGACTATAAAAGCTTCTTTCTGTGAAAGATGTTTGTTATTGGTCTATGTCATATTATATATTGACTACGTATTGATTATGTGACAGCATTTAGTAAACACTATTTTCTCTAATGATTGTCATTGTTCAGAAATTATTCCTAGTGTGTATTGCTCAATGGTTGGATTGCAGGCGCGTTTGGTTATTGTGAGGAAGCCAGAAGCACCATCTATTCCCACACCCGGGCAAGCGTATGGTTTTGAAGAAAATGAGGACGGAACATTACGACGACAAGATCCACCTGAGCGAGACACGAGTATCGGGCCTGCATTTTACTCAGCAGAAAAGGTTTGCTACGACCATTTCTTGTAGAAATCATTGTTCTAATGCCGTGGATTTTAAAAGTAACCTGATATGCTAAAAGCAATACTCTTTTATCATAGCCCTTCGTTCAAAAAGATACCCTCTTGTTCATCATAGAACTAATAATTTTTGCATAGAAGTTATCTTGATTAAGGTAGTTAGGTAGACAACTCGTAAAATTTTATATATAATAATGCAGTATTTTAAACAAAAAATTGTAAAATGAAATTAAAACAAAATATTGGATTATCAAGAGTTGTCCTATCAATATTCTAAATTGGAAAATGTTCTAGTGTTTTGGAGGCAGGCTATTTGTAAAAAATTGTTATAATACAGTAGCCTTGATTCAATAGACTTAGTAGGTTTACTGAAGGCAAAAGTTGATATAGTCGTACTTTATATAGTTAAACTAATATGCATTGATATGGTTGTAAGAGGCTGATCTGAGAAAACTAGCAATATGAACTGGTATGTGACGATTCTGTTGGTGCATTCATTTTCAAACTTGCCAATTCTAAATTGTGGTGGCAAATGTTGACAGGTCATAAACTGACCAGTTAGCTGGCTTTGCTTTAGCCCCATACGAAAGTAACAGAAACTTACAAGGGAATTCATTGGGGCAAGTACTCCACAAAGAGGACAGACTTCTCTGGTAAGGCTGGACCAGGGCCAGCGGAGTATGACCCTCAGCTCGATATAACTACTGGCATGGAGCATCTAAACTTGAGGAATGAAGACAGAAGCAAGAAATTTGATGCAAAGATTCCTCGCTACCATGAGTGGGTAGTCAAGGAGGAGGAGAAGAAGGTGAGTTATGACTGGGTAGTCACATAGGAAGCAAGACAAGCATGTAAGATGAGCGAGAATGTCATTTTAGGAGTTGTCTATTCTTTTGAATGGTGATATGGCTAATGCCATATTTGACTTCGGAAGGTACCAATCTAGCTGACAGCAATTGACACATTAAGTTAATAAGAGTACATTGAAGGATTAGTAGGTTTTCAGCCGTTTTCTTGACAGTTTAATTTATAAATTCAACCCGTGTTTGTACAACTGGTTAGCAATAAAAAATTTCAATAAAACATATGATGGGGAAAGAGAGAAGACTGCATGAGACAAGGTTTGTTAGAATCAACTTACGACCAAATTGAGTTCTGGCTACTCCTTAATAACTAAACCGTCTGCTCTTTCCTAGTAGATCGCATCAGATGGTTGGTTGAGCATGCTGTCAATTGTGGTCCCTCACAACTTCTCTTGGTAAAATAACGCTTTTGTAGTCTTTTTTGCTATATTGAAATATCATTATTTTGTCACTGAGCTAAATGGTTCCTTTAATTAGTTTTTATACTATATTATGTCAGTACAAAACATTACTTACAATATGGAAGATCCTAATGATATCATCAAGATAGAAAAACATAGGCAAACATTTAAAGCACTCATCTTTATCCGTACTTTCTGGTACCTGTTCGCTGTCTAAAATTAGATTTTTATTAAATGATTGATTTTATCTTTGTTGAAAACACCGTTTACACGATTAATTGGTTACCAGTTATTATACATAAAAAATTAAAAATAAATATAATATAATTTATAATATATAATACATATAGTTTATATTATTTTTATAATATATACAAATATATAATATAATTATTAAAATTATTCTGTAAAATGTATACGTACATACAAGGTGTTACGGGCCTTTTATTTAACATTTTAAGATGTTCTCACATATAAAATTTGAGTAATGAGGGGCGAGTTTGTATACTCATCCGCCAATTCCGGTGTGCATAATAGCCGGTAGGTCGGCCTAAGAACTCGCAAAAAATGTCTAAAGTTTGTGTCTCACATAGCTATCAGAATTTTTTTAAAGATTTCCACATATTTGAGAATTAGCATTGGATCAAAGCATTTAGTTATTCCTGACTGTAGCATCTGTCTGTGATGGCATCAGATGAGGGTCTCTGTTAGTAACAGTAAAAGAATGTGTTTATAAGTTTATAGATAAGATCGTAACGAGAGTCAAGTTCATGCTTGGCATCTGCAGGAGTCAAGTTGTGTCTAGGTTGAAGCTTTCATAATCGTACCTGTCATATTAGTAATTTAGTACCTTTATCAGCTGTCAAATCTGTACAATACCTGAGTTTTCTGTTTATATTACTCATTACTTTTCTATTATTTTAATAGTAATGGTTACTAACAATTGTTAAAATCTTTATAGTTTTTATTTTGTAAAGTTTTGATATTCGAGCCATGCAATAACTTTAACTTTTTTCAAAGAATATTAGCAATTGTGTCATGTCAGTTGCTAATTACAGTTACAGATGTTGGGAGGATGATATAACTTATATAGGCTGTTGGTTTATGTAATTTATTTAGATAGTGAATTTATACATTTGCATCATCATTTTATATACATGTAGTTGTTATTATTTTGTTGCCCAAACATTTGCTTTCCATTGAGTGCCAGCAACCGTCAAATTCATAATTTGTATATAAGTACATAGGCTGCCAGGAGAAAGATTAGGCTCTCTGAACTTCTTGAAAAATAGAGATGGAGAAATAGTTACTCCAGGTGTAGTTACATTTATTGATGGTAGTTACATCTATTGATAGTAGTTACATCTATTGATGGTAGTTACATCTATTGATGGTAGTTACATCTATTAAGGGTAGTTACATCTATTGATGTTACATCTATTGATGTTACATCTATTGATAAAACACTTTTCTGTTGAATCATTTCTACCAGTCTCATTATAATTTCAGGCAGCAAATAGCATAAACAGTTGCTGCCTTCAATTAATATGTCATATTCTTATAACTGAGTCAAGGGGCTGAATCATGCACACTTGATACCAAGTAAACCCTAGTCTGCTTAAGTCTATGATGTCATTTGTTTACCTTCTCATCTCGCATGCAGCAATGTCTAACTACAATACCTGCTGCAACAAGAAGGACAACTCCTGTTTAATATGCTAAATACATGTATTCAGAATAGTTGTTATTTCAGTCAGTTCCAGGCCCTGGGAGATATGACATTAATAGTGGATTTGATCCTGAAGTCAAAAAACTCAACCAGGAAGGGATAGAGGTAGAGCATCCTCCTTTCCTTTCACAGTCCAGAAGATTTGGGGCTAACAAGAATGCGATACCTGCACCAGGCACATATAATGATCCTAGAACTGCTTTAGGCTCGCTTAAGAAAATAACGGGGTTAAAACGAAGTCCGTTCGGACAAACGGCTGTTAGATTTGCTCCTACACATCATACAAGGAAAACCCCAGGTTTGTAGAGTTATGTTCGCGTGTGAGTTTCTATTATTATATGTATTGTGTCAGCAGTGTTAAACATGATGGAGTTCAGCCTGAAAATCAAGCTAAGATGTTACTACTCAAATGGATAGACAATTCCTAAAATGGCTTGCTGGCTCATCTTACTTGTTTGCGTTACTTGCTTGTTTGGTGTTTGGTTTATAGTTACTTTTCTATTATTATTGCATCAAATGTATTTCCTTTTGATTAGCTGTCAAAAAGCATTTGCATTTGCTGCCTTCACTTTGCATAAATAACTTTCTGTGTTAAAAACAAGTTAAAAAAAATTTATTTGAAAAAGTTAATATATTTGAAAGATTAGCTATGCATATTCATGAGGACTATAACATGAAACATATTATTTGCCAGTTTTCCTTTTATGACTACCTTTTGAAGTTGTCCTCTCTTCATCATCGCCTATTACCGCTTTTCATTTTGCAGGTCCTGGAGCATACAACAAGGTAGGAATCGGGCAAGAAAGCATGAAAAAAGCGTACATAGAGAGCACGAGACGCGGTGTATTTGGCACAACGTCTGCAAGAATAAACGCTATGGTGAAAAGAGATGATTACTATCTACCGGGCCCTGCTCACTATGCCGTAAAGGAAGCAACAAAAACAACGGCCGAACTCAAACGAGGCCAACCGATGGGAGTTTTCTCCTCTCTTTCTAATAGAGTGCATGAAGATGTAGAGGCTAAGGTGAGCTGGTAACCAAAGTTTAGATTGGTAACTACCTAGACATACAGCTTTAAACTGTTTGTCTGCGGTTAAGGTGACTCAGAAGATTGGCCGCTCAATTAGAAATAGTATTATTTAAACCAGATAAGACCCTTTAAATAAAGTTATTCATCTTGCCAGCTATAGATAAGATCCTGGGCTATTTCTTAAACGCGTTTTGATTAGGAGAGTCGCTATGAGCACTGTTGCTTATAAAACAATAATTTTATCTTTAGTTGGTTATGTTGAAAGGCTTAAATCCACTTGGCAAGGTGCAGGCAAGCACTGCGAGGCTCCACACGAGTGCAAACTCGTTCACTTCTCGCCCCGCTTAGTTCTGGACCCAACAACGTGTGACAAGGGTATGCCAACTCACAAACAGTTGTCCTCGACTTATTTGCTTACACTGAGAATTTTAAATAAAAATATTGTTACTTCTTTTGATTAATCTTTGACAGGGGCCATCGTCTCCGACGCATAAACATTATCAAATAAAAATATACACTGCCTTTCTACATATCTGGGGCTTTAGTGACACGCAGCAAAAAATTACCTGTCTACCACCAGCCCACAACAAAAAAGTCCTAACTATGTAAACAAAGCGTATTTGGCATATGACTTGTGTTGACGATAAAGCTTTAGATTGGAGGGCTCGTTTATACTGTAAGAGGCTTATGAAGGGCCAATGGTGGGCTTAATTATGCACGAGCATTCGTTGTCTATACATTATCAAAACAAAGATCCTTCACGAGCACAATGTTTTACATGATAGCCTAGCCTCAGTTTCTTGTATATGTGCATAAAGAATCGTTAAAGATCGGACATAAAGTTACGACTTATCGTCAAAGCGTAAAGATGATGTCAGAGTATTGCAGACTAGATGGCTATACACTTAGTCGAGTATTGCAAACACTACAACGGCATCATTCACCTGTTTCGATTTTTATCCTCTTGAGTGCTTTGCTTTCTTTATCCCACTGCTGGCACCGATCCGTTGCAGGCAAGCATCCACGCCACTAGATTTGCATAATAACCATTTATAATTCTCATACGCTATAACAAGATGGAACATAAAAATGTTGACTCTCATGCCAGCCAGCTATGAACTTATTTAGGATGATTGGTATTCAGACAGAGGAAGGAAACTTTCTGTTTGCTTTAAGTGTTAAAAGATATCAAGCTATTTTTGGTCTGTCAGATAAAAATGAAAGCTTCGTTATGAAAAATAGCGAGATAAACCAGACAGAGTTCCAAATATGTCTTTAAGCATAGTTTGCATGGATCAAAAAGTGGATGAATACGTGACAGGTCATATCATTTTCAATACAAATGAGGCATTTCATATAGTGTACAATGGGCTTCCAAAGTGAAAATTGTCAATATGGCTTCTTAGACTTTAGTGAAACCAAGTCTTTTCCAACATTCATGACAATGTAATGCTTGTAGCGTATGGTTGCTACGACCTTCCTAAACATCAACAAATCCATCATCTTTGAAGACAAATTTTTAAGTTTTTTTGTGTTTACCATATTGACCAACACCACCTTCGATAAAAAGCTGTATCTCAGGTTAAATTGCTTCGATTTCAATCCCGAAAACAGTTTTAAAAAGCTGAGAAATTTTTCTATTACATAGGGCTAAAAAACACTTTTGTGGTCCAGCTTCATTTGTATTGAAAATGATATGACCTGTCACAATTATTCTGTTGAAGGCTGTGCCATATTTAGGAAACTGTGACATACTGCGGCTGTATGTTATTATCACATGTTGTAGGCCGTGCCTCCTCCTGGTTCTTATGATGTCGACATGTCCTACAGACAGTCGCAACTCAGAAAAGATCCAGCTCCTCCTAGAAACGAGACCGCGGCAAAAAGAAAGGAAGCATTCGCTACTTCTTCATCTCGTTTTGCACCACCTCGTGACATTCAAATCAGGAAACCTGACGCTGTTAATCCAAGTACGTAGGCATATGTTATACCCTCACATTGAGTGAATGGTGAGTGTCGTGTGCGTGTCAGAGAGTCATATATGCATACTAGAGCAGTAACGTTAGCCTTTTTCTCTTTTCTAACAAAAGAAGTTACTGATCATTTCGGAGTGGCACAGCAGTTGCTAACCGACTTATTCTCGTACGTCTTTTGCCACATTTATGTTGACCTTTGGGTAAATTTTAAATACCAGAAAATACTGATAATTGCATTTATCACAGTCTTTCATAATTTAAGGCCTGAAAAGCATATCTACGGGTGATATTAAATGTCTTCTAGCCGTTGCTCGTCTTTTTAAGGAACGTCCTTCGCCTGGTCTTTGTCTCAAGTTAATTGGCAGGCATAGCTGCTCGCAATTACTTCTGTAACTAAAGCCTCCCTTCTTGCTGATAAATGCTACACTGCTTGGCAACATGAGCCAGCTGTTTATAAAAGAATTGTTCTTTCGTTATCCTTGATGTTTGATTTTAGGAGACACATGTCTCTTCACTAGTAGTGACTGTTGCTGCTTTGTAAAAAAATTGTCATGAAATCACAACGCCGTTGCTTAACTGGGCTGAATCCTGCGTCTCTATCGTGTTTTTGGTTTTCACCATCATGTAGGTGACTTTATATTGAACAAAATTATTTGGGTTAAAAAAGTATAGATTTGCTAAAATAACATAAGTATATCAAATTTGCATGATAAAATAGCAGTATTCAAGTTTTAGTAAATACCGAGATTGGCTGAAACTGAATACTTAGCAGTTTGAACTTTCAAACTTATTTTCGACCTCCGAGCATTGCTTCGACAGTTTAAAGGATTATCAGAAAGAAATCGTTGACCCTCGCTGACTGGCACATGGGACTAATTAGCAGCAATGGTAATCAATCGAGCCATTTTTTAAAATTCTTTCTAAACTATACAGTGTTGAAAATTGATTTTTAAATCAATCTATAACTTTGCATTCAGTTGTTTAAATTTTATCCGTGTAGCTTTTGTTTCAATTATGCTGACTTTACGCAGCAAGAATAACATATCATTATCAACCTAAGATGTTGTTTCACATTATAAGTTTTTGACGTTAAAGAGAGCAATAGATTCTGCAATAGAGAGAGATATTACAGCCGGCCTATAATAGACAAGACGTTTAGATGAGGTTTAACGATAAACTAAAGCAGAGCTAAGTGGGGATTATATTGAGAGCTGCGTCAACAGATATGCCGATTGGGAGCGGCTGGGCTCACCCCAGATACGCGGCTAGAGAAGTGCCTGATCACTTCTAGTGTTACCGCGTATGCATAAACTGCTCGGACGTGTAGAACACGATATCCTTGCTTACATAGCTTTATTGTTTGCTTGTAAACATTCTGTGAGCAAGACGGGTCTGATCTGCGCTACGTGTGGATGGCAGCGTGTCAGCCGAATGTTCTTTGATAATAAAATGATTTTGTGTTCGTAAATGTTGATATTTAATAGGTTGTAAATCTTGTGAAGCTGTCTGTTTTGAAGTCCGCTCTAAACTAGATGGATAATGTAAACCTTTGATGAAATGAATGTTTCTTTTTGTGATGGTCTAGTTCAGTTGTAACAGTGCTGCCTCATGAAACAGGCAGCACCTAAAGTACAGACTTCAAACTCATGTTTTACTTGTTTAATATTAAAGATAAACTTAGACAAAATTTTGTTAAATTTTATCAGAAAATATCGCTATTTTTCTATCATTTGCGATTGTTTTTAATGTTTGAGGTTGTCTGATTGCCAGGATGTTTCAAGATTAAAATTGACAAAACTTGATCGCGGTTAAAACTCTCAGATCAGGCGAAAGTGCGATTGTGACATCTATAGTTGCAAAGAGACCGACAGAATAGAGACCCGTAACGCTGCAACTTCAATGTAATAGCCGATGTCAACTCTAGCAACCAGTGATGTCATTTTACACATATTTTTCTTCCGAGCATTTTAACCGCCATCAAGTTTTCTCGATTTTAACCTTGAAACATCCTGGCAGTCAGATTATCGCAAACATCAACAACAATCGCAAATGAGGGAAAATGTCGATACTTTATGATATAATCTACAAAAATTTAGTGCAAGTTCATATTCAATTAAGCGTGTAGAAAAATATGATAGCAGGTAAAGCTATCATAGCAGGTAAAGCTATCATAGCAGGTAAAGCTATCATAGAAGTATAGATGTGAAGCTGGTGCTCAGAGGGTTAAATTAACGTACAAACATCGTTCTGTCCAATCTGATCAGGTCTCACACTGGGCCATGTCTGATTAATGTAAAGTTGACCAAGTCCATAAAAAGGTCAAGCAGCTCCCAAGCAAAGCATTGAATGATTGGGTCTGTTAGGGGCCTATTTTAAAAATGCTAGCTGTGTTTTATCGCAGCACGCGCGGAGAGTCCCATGAGAATTCATAAGCATCCTTAAAGTGGTAATCACGCAACGACGTTTTTCTGAGTACCTAATTACAAGCAATAACTCTTTTTCTAAAAGAAGATGATTTCTCACATGTTCACATTGCTGTGGAAGGCTTGATATTTAGAATAACCGTGATCTATATATGGAACTAAACGCTGCAATTGTGGTTAGTTGTAATACGCTCGCGTGCTGAATGAATCAAAGGATATACCGGTGGTGTGCGGTGGTATTTATCCAATTTCTGACCACTAACGCGAGTTTACAATACAACGCTTTTCATCCCATTATTGAACAAGTGGTTGGTGGTCTTGTAGAAATAATATCTATAGGTGCTTAGCTGGAGTTGTTGATGTTAGTTTGTGGCATTACTTTTTGGTTCCAGCAGGCGTGCTGCCTGATAAAAATATGGGAACCTATTTACTACGCGGAGCTGGGGCCAACCTTCTTAAGACATTCTGTTGGTGCATTTCGAACTATCGATACTTTATTTAATACGTGGGCAGGTTGAAGGTCAAGTTTTTCTTATTGAACAGGTCCTGATGAAGTTAGAATTATGTCTTGGTTAGGTACATGCAAATGTAAAATAATCAAGGTTAAAAGGAGACAAGACACAGTTTCATGCTGCCATTTTTTACTAAAAATTTGGAAATGAAATATGTTATTGCTGACGCATCAGCGTGGGAACACAGGCTGCCGGGAAGACACTTGCACGGGAGTTGAGATTAGCTTTTTGGACTAGGCAATGTTTGTAGGGGATAATCATAGCCAAGCTGATAAGCATTTCCTTGGTGGAGTCACCTGATATGATGACAAGACAGTGTCACTTGTCTGGGTGAGAGTGATCGAGGAAAAGAAGAACAGGTTGCGAATATGGCATGACTAGAATATTTAGGGAGTGAGATATAACTGAGAAAATGTGACAGAAAGGATGAGGGAGAGGAAAACCAGAAAGGTGACAAACTGAAGTTTAGGGAGAAGTAAAACATACAGAGAAAAACCTGTTACAAAGTAGGGAAACTTAGTCATAAAAAATATAGGATGCGATGATGGTTTGAGGAAGGTAGGGATTGCAGGAGCCACAAGGTTTAAGAAGTGAATTAGAGTTTTATTGAAAAAAACATGTAAAGATAAAAGGTTAAAAGAAATAAATAAAAATATAAAAAGTGGAAAGTTGTGTCTGAAGAGAAAGACAATGCCAATGACAACCAACCTTGTTTGTCATTGCCCATATCCCTCTTAACTGTCATGAATAACGCAAACCCTCTTCTATCATAGGTCCGGCAGCGTATGATCCCAATGTAAAGGCTATTGATGACAAGGGAGGCAAACTTGTGTACAAGGAGAGGAGATTTAGGGACTTGTCAAAGGAGGATGTGCCTGGCCCGGGAACCTATGAGGTGAGATTATATGGTCGATGTATGGCTGACTGAAGGTATTAATCTAGGCTGCGTGCGATGAGCTGTCTAGATAATGATTCATAGGTCTAGTCTTACAGTTAGCATCGCTAAGCATCTGTAACTGTTGACTCCTCGCAGGATGATAAGAGATCTGCTATTACAGGAACGATTCACATGAATGAGCGAGCGTTTTATTTTTATTCATCAAGCTATTTTGTGAGAGATGATACGGGTGATACGGCGGAATAAGGGAAAAATGTTATCTATATATCATCCATTCAAGCATTGAAATTTTAGCTAGGTTTTTGCGACGTCTTTCGACCATCAAGAGCCCGTGTCCATTTCAAGAGTCGAGTACACATTGTTTTATTGTTAGTTTTTCTTATTGTAAATGTATATTTGATTTATGTAGATACAGTCAGTCATATTTCGGTCACATTGTTAGTTATATCAGCTCAAATATTCTCACATACTTTAATCATGGGCGGCTCAGGGTATGGAAACCAGCTGCCATGTTGTTTCGCAATAACATGCAGCAAAATATTTAAATATATCACCCCCACAATTTCTCTGATTTTCCTATAAGGATTCATTGTTTGTTCAATTTTTTTAATCCACGAGTCTTTAAAAAAGTGTCTAGTCTTGGGGACATAATAATTGATGCACTCTAAAATTAAGTGTAAATATCTTACCAGAGGATATTATTTGCTTTAGATGAACAGCGAAAGTTTTATATATATAAATGTCGACAGCGTAGATAATAAACCATGTTTTCTCTTGGCATATAGCAACAGTATGGCTCAGAGTTTAGTCTGTGGCATGTTTCAAGGGTGTGTTTAGCGGAAGAGTTGTGCTCTTTCTAGAACATTCCTTTAAAAGTTAGGAGGTGCTCCGCTTTAAAGCGTTTAAAAACGTTATCAATCATTGTTTTGTTGTAAGCTTTTTAAATTTATATTACTAGAGATATGCTTCATAAGCGCTTTAACAGTTTAGACAATTTCAAACTGTAGGAAAGCATTGTTACAATTATATTTGATTTTATTTGTGTTTATCAAGATTTTGCACAAAAATAAGCATTGGAGAAAACTTTTCAAGGTGTGAAAAGTTTAATATGCTAAAAAATTTTAAGAATGAATAAAATTGGCATAATTATTTCGTTCAACTTTTTTGAACAATTTTTCACCCTTATTCTGATGTATCACGTTGGTTTAATTATATTAATTTTGCATTGTGTGATGTTATATGGTATGATATTATATGGTATGATGTTACATATTGTTATATGATATTAATTTGTATTATATTATATTGTATGATATTACAGTATGTGGTATTCTATTTCTTGTAGTATTCACCGCTTATACAAGACACAGTCCTCAAAGGTACATTCAATGCTACCTTGAATAATCCAATCACGCAGCGGATTCAGGGTAGTCAGCCAATCAAAGGGCAGCAAGCATTCTTGCTCGGAATATAACAGCAGATACCAGTCAACGAAACACTCGCTAATGGCATGGTTGGATCCATTAGCCCACATTCCATACACCAACTATGCGCAGACAATGGGATACATAAAATACCACCCGTACTCGCAAACAAGGGGTTTGGATAGGAACCTGATTGTATCTCATTAAGAGGCACCCGACTCTTCAATTATTTTGTTATTAAAACAGATTTTACGAGGGCCTGTAATTTATTCTCTTACAAACCACTGACCACATAGATTTGATGTAATAAAATATTTATTGGACCACCAGGACCTAGAAATAGAAGAGTCGGCGCTAATCACCATCTTAATCAGATATCGAGTTAGTCTTTGTCATTTTGGCCCGCATAGCTGAGCGGGGAGTGACTCGCTACGTGCCACAAGCATTAAACTTGACAGGAGACATCTGCTGTTACATTCTATCTTCTACCTCCTCTTAATTCCATTTTTATACAGTTGTTTCACGACTTGTCACGACTATAAGCGAGATGACAGCCGTTTGCAGGTGCTTAACAAGTCAGAGCACTTGTTATACAATACCGCACAGTAAATATACGTGTGATAGCTTGAATCTGATAGTTGGGTGTTATCTTGAGAACGACTGAGCAGGTTATATACTTGATCCCACTGCACTCGAGAGCACCAGATCTGAACTTACTTGCATCAGTAAAACATTTGATGTTTTTTAACTTCTCATAGTGATGTCAGTCAAAGTTTAGTGCACTGTGATGTATTAGTTGTCTATTAGATTATGTCATATCTTCACAGATTTTATTATAAATGCTCTGCTCAAATGTGCGTGTACATGTATATAGTATAATATTTATTTATAATTTACCTGTAAAATTTTGATGTCTATAATAAAGAAAGACAGAAAGCAAACAACAATATCTGATGAAACAAATATATTTGAAAGCTCAAGTTTTGCAAGCTCTTTATATAGTGTAAAATTGAAACATAATTAAACTTGATTTGTGGTAAAATTTTCAACAAGTTATGGAACTACATAACCCGTTATTGGCAGTGAGTTGCCAAAATGCAGTTCAAACCAATATAAGCCAAAAATGGCATAACACTCCATTGTACACTATGAACTAACATGCTTCAATGAAAGGGTTTCTTCTCAACCTTGTTCAATTTGATTAAAAAATATTTTCAAAATTTTTACTATAATAAGAGCCATGTCTGTCCGAAGCTGCTCTAAGAGCATTAACAAAGAAATTCCACCATATAAGAATTGAACCCAAATGTTCAGATTTTCAGCCACCCACACTACCAACTGAGTCCCTCAATTACCTTGCTACACCATGAAATAACTATGCGTATACTTATTACACATGAAGATCTCTTACAGCGCACAGGACTGCCAGTTCACTAGGAAGCGTATATTTTAGCATAGGACTTTGGGTGATCTCATGGGCCAACCATCCGACTATCATAACCAAAGAGAAACAAAATGTCGTGATTGATCAGTGACGATGAAAGTTAATCCGCTTGAGTGTTTTATTATCATTCTCTCTGTATACAATTAATCTATGGAATACTGCACTCACCGACTGTCTTGATCTCTATTCAAAAGCAATGCCTCTATAATCTATACAATGTAAAACTTGTTGACCAATTGGGGTAGCTAATTATCTATTGACTCGCCATACCTCTTCTTATTGGCTAATCATTCAACTGTCGGCTCATTCAGCGGAGATGAAATATCACATGGAATTGTTGTTATTAAGAGAATAAGTTGCTTTTATTGCATTTAGTTGATGGTCTGTCAGTGTTTCTGCAAGAAAGCGAAGAGATAGAGTTATCATATAAGACATTCATATTTGGCTATTGTTTGTCTTGGAAGGAGCTGCAGAGAGTGTAATGGTGTGGTGGCTGTAGAAAGAGTGATATTACCGTTCTTATAGAAGATGTCATGGTTAAACAATGCTGGATATATTTTGCTGATGGTGCTGCTCGTCATCTCTTCCCAGGAAGTGCAGAGTAAGAAAAATGGAAAGCGTAAAGGTAAGTTACTTGTCGACCACATAGTCTCACAACTGATAGAGTGCGGTTCTTTGCAGTTAAGGAAATGTCGGGCAAAATATTTGAGTCCAAAAAGGTCATGCGAAATAAGAGCAATACTGGAATATTTAAAGATGTACTATACTCTTTCAACATTTCTCTAGCGTTACCCAAAGTATTGTCATGGGCAACCTGTTGAGTGAGTCTGCTATGAGCTGCTATTTTCATAAAACTGGTAGTATTGCGTTCTATAAGAGCAAGAAGTTTTAAATACAAAAGTATCGAATACGACGTAATTAAAAGTTTTATGGTTTTGAGGTGTAAACTTTAACCTTTGCTTCAACTCAACCATTTGTTTGGACCGCATACAATGATGTCACTCTATAATGATTGGTTAGTTAAAAGCTCGGGCTAAATTAGGTGGCTATGAAAATTTGACTTGAATATTGAAGGATTTTGAATGGCGTTCTATAGCACATGTTTTGGACAAGTGCGAACTTTTTGCTTAAAAGAAACAGCAATGTTCCATGCCCTATAATGAACATGTGTATCTTTCAGCATTCCGTAAACATTTCATGAACAGAGACCGATTAATTTGAGTCTTGCATGAGAAGCTCCGTGCAGCCTCCCAGTATGCATACAATACAGCCATGCCTGTTGAGTACTACATTAAACACACAGCAATGGCTCTCTGATCTTGCCGTCTAAAATACAACTACTAGTTGATGTGACTACCTCGCAGTGCGGGTCTGCAAGTTTTAAAATAATGTGAGCATTTGTTTATAGATAATATTATATAAAGCTTTTTATCATAGACAAATAGATACTCTGCGCGCTATCAGTTATAATCCTTTAAATCTCACTCCTCATAGATCTATTTATCTGCATAGTAACTGTCTAAGCCTTCGTAACGCTGCTGAAGGTGGCCATCTTTAGTCTAAAAATAAAACTTTTAAGGAGCAAATGGCGACAGAAAGATATAAAACCATTATAAGTTCCTCATAAGTTAAGAGTAAAGATCATGACGCAAACGTAAAAGAAAGATTCCGCTAAAAGCAACGGTGGCAGCTAGCATTAGTACCATACTGTGTTAGTCTGGAGAAAACTGTCAACCAATCAAATAAGTTTTTAATAGTTGTAAACTTCTTTTATGCAAACCGAGGCTATTGAGGACATTGAGGATTCTTCTAGCGCTACATAGAAATAGACTTGCATACCACTAGCCTGTGAACTCCAGATCATCTTTCAACGATTACAAAGCTCTTTGAATCTAGGGCTTAATTTTTACTACCCAATTGTTTCATTAACAAGTTTGTTTTTAATAACTTCAATTTAGTTGCATCTCTAAAGGTACCAACAAGTACCTAATTAGGTGTTACCTTCATTGCATCTTAACTCAGTTCTCAAAACCTATTGAGGTAAATCCCCTGGAATCAGAGTGAGAAACTCTCAGCTAATACACATGAGAAAGCATTAGATCTAAAAGCGTGACATACCATCTGCAGACACGGGTGTAGCCAGAGACATGATGGCTCAGACAAAGTGATGGGACAGATCTCAAATATGTACTTACTGTGGTTATGTAAGTTGGCGGCAACTAACCCACTAGTTATGGTCTGGCGACACTGTCTCTCTCGCAAGGGAGACCACCATAAGATGCAAGGGTTGATATATAAATATAGATATAAGCTCCGGCAGTTTGATCAAGCTCGTAATTATGGGCTATGAGTAGAATTAAACCTAGATGATCCTCTGATAACAAGAGTGAGATATAAAATCTCAGGCAACTACGGAGAAATAAAATTCTTTAAGAGTGTAACCATAACCCTTTGAAGTTTGTTTACTTCTCTGGAGCAATTATGTCGGCGAGCCTCGCTGATTAGCATGGGGGCTGGTAATTTCGCAAGCTACAAATGTGAAGCCATTTTAATCATTTGTCTTGTCGATCACAAAAATATCTGTTTATGTAAACAAGTTGGATTTACGAGAAAAGACAGTACTTGCAAGTTTACCACTCGAATGCTGTGCTTGACAGTGTGTTACCATGATAGCCATGGATATGTGGTATCGTTAACAAATATTCATCATCAAATTACCTTGTGATTGGGGCTAGATGTATCAGAGTTAATTTAGGTGATTGTCTAGAATGGCGAAGGAAGGCTCCTAACAGGAAGCCGGATCACATTATATTATCACTGCGTGGTAGCCGTTTGGTCCCAGGTTTGTTTGACACTTGTGTCGAAAGCATAACATTTGACCAACAAGATAGGAGTGCAGTGCTGCTTGAGTGGACAGTCTCCAGAACAACCTTGTCATCAGAGATAATTGTTCTGGCAAAGATTTTCTAGATTGCTACAATAGATTTTCTAAAACTACATAGATTTCCGGAGTCATTTTGTCATTTGTATTTTATACAATTAATTGCGTCCCAAAAATAATGTATTCAAAATCCATTTTACTAATTTATCAATGTTGAAGTTGGCTGGTTTGAGTACAAGCTTCAAAGAATCTAAGATAAAACAGAAATACATGCATCTTTAGACAAGAACTCTTTTGAGAAAAAGGAAAAAATATAATAATTTGTGTTCTGTGTTCTAATGTAACAACCACTTGGTCTCTAAGTGGAGTTGTGCTCACTTGCACTTATTTGGTTTAAGTCAAGAAAGGTGGTAAAAATATAAATCTAGCGTTTGGTATATGAATACATGTCTATTAATTTATAAGGTTGAAGGTGTAGTCTAACAAACAGGAAGTAGATGTCAATAACAAACATGTGTTCGAATCCCATACGATGTTATGTTTTTTCCAACTTCTAGCGGTGGCTTTAGACAGATGCACGGGCGTACATGGCTCTCATTATAGTAAAGATGGTTGAAATTTTAGCATATTAGGCTATTATCCCTTACAATATTGGTACATGACACAATAATTTGTGCAAACCATTGCTAACCTTTTAGCAACAATATAGGAACTGGAAAAGGAGAATTCATTTTAGTTAGATAACATTACATCTTTTGACAAAGTAAATACGTCAATGACTTCAGCCTTGAATCTTTGTTTTGTCTATGGTGCTACAAGTTATTTAGATTATGATAACAACATGCTTGCAAAAGTTTTTTATTCGTAACAACACTGGCAAAATTGCTAAACGCATATAATGTAGTTTTCAGGCTGGTCACAAAAAATAAGTTGTGATGTCAAAGCCATAACACTGCACTTTGAGCTGAGAGTGCGCTCTATATAATATTGATGTTTGGTGTCCACGTAGGCGCACTAATGAGCGCACAGGGTGTAAAATTACCGCTCTGCTCATAGTAACTGGGAACTTGGGATACCGATGAAGAGTTAAGCAAACTTGATTTATTCATAACAAGTTTATTGAATTGAAAAGTAGAACTTGAAGAGACTTGACATGTATTAGATGAGTTATCTATAATATGGCTAGTTGTCTCTTTTCTCCTCTTATGAATATCATTAGGACTAAAGTGTCTACAGGGCTTGAACACGAGAGATGGTTTATGGGGAAAGGCGTGAAGGGAAAAACAAGGATGAGGGAGACAGAGAAAACAAGGGAAGAGAGAGGGAAAGAGAGAGGGAAAGAGAGAGGGAAAGAGAGAGGGAAAGAGAGAGGGAAAGAGAAAGGGAAAGAGAGAGAGAGAGAGAGAGAGAGAGGGAGGGAGGAAGGGAGGGAGGGAGGGAAGGAGGGAGAGAAAGAGAGAGAGAGAGAGAGAGAGAGAGAGAGAGAGAGATAGAGAGAGAGATAGAGAGAGAGAGATAGAGAGAGAGAAGAGGGAGAGAGAGGGAGAGAGAGGGAGAAAGAGAGAGAGGGAGAGAAAGAGAGGGAGGGAGGGAGAGAGGAGAGAAGATAAAGGAAGGCTGAGCCAGTCAGATATAACATTAAAATAAAATGTTGCAAACTAGAGTAGAAAATGAACAACATTAGTATGAATATAAAAATAAGATTAATAATATCCTCTCTGATACAAATAACATGTATAACAGCATCACAGCACCAAAACTGGTTGGCTGACAAATATTACTGTACAAGATCACTGATATCCTTTTTTTCAAATCAGGAGTCAAGGAAACAATTGCATTCCTCCCTACAGATAGAGTGCACATGCGCTCACATGCGTGCGTATGTGTGTGTAAGAAATTAGCCATTGTGGTTCATGTCAACAATAGTAAGAATAATAATAAAAGTTAGTCATAGCGCAAAAAGATGGTGTTGGGGGTTGAAAAAATGTACAACAAAACCAGTTTTCATGTCAAACTTCTGCACATGGCGCATAATTATGTATTTTAAGTTACAAGAGATAAAGTGCAACTTCTACGAGTTTTAGTGGCTTATTTAGGAGAACATTTGGTTGAGGGGAACATTGGGAACTGGAGTTCATGAAAACAAGCCTCTTCGCTAAAGCAAAACCTCTGATTCACTGAAGAGTTTTGACTTATAATCTTTCAGTATAGCATCCATAACCCGCACTCACAAGGATAGTCTCCTCTTTGCAACAAACCACTCCGCCATAAATTTTATATCATGTTAATGTTGATGGATAAAAAAGATTTAAAGGAGTAAAAATATATTTAACTTAACAAGTTTGATGTAACCTTCGTAAGCCTTTATTTCTGAGTCGCAGTTGACTATTTGTTTTTAAACAGTAAATACAATTTGGAGTTTTATCCTCATGCTATTGTGTAAATGTTCACTGCTTAGTCTCAAAATAGTTGCAATTTTACACTAATTCAACAGGATATAAGGTCATAACTATTTTATCTACGGTATCTTTCAGCTTTTTTTAACAACTAGAAAAGTACATTGACAAACCAAATCACAAAGGCTTGTTTTATAAATTTCTTTCTTTAAATCTGAATATTTTCCACAACGACCATAATAAAAACAATTGTAATAAAAATTAATGCTCTTGTAGCAGTTATCAATATTTATCAATTTAAGTAAAACACATTATATGGTTTTTATTTTAGTTTGCTATTTACTATAGACTTGAATATTAATTTATTAAAATAACCCAAAAAAGGAGTAATTTATGAATTCTTGGCTAACCAGATCTGCTATCTAAACGCATGAACCTCTGCTATAACCTATGTGATTATGTAAAGGTATACAACAAACATTTATTAATCCTTTATTGCTAGGTGTCCAGAAACCTTATTACAAACCTCTTGGTTTGGATTTATCGTGCTACCATCTGCTTGGCACACAAACGCAAACCTATACACCGCTGTGCTGCTATTGTGAGGCTGCTTTTCAACATATCTGCCATAGCCAGCCTCTCAGCCCTCTAACACTAGGGAAATGCGTATTTGTATGAAAGGAGACTAAAATTTTGACATGCAAACCTTTGTCGGCATTCAATCCGGTATTCTATTGTCAGCTGTAAATTCGTAAAATAATTAACTAGAGTTTTCAAGTTTGCGTGTCGTGACAAGCTTTCAAGATTGGTGATTATTCAACTTGATGATGGCTGCCATTGTCCTTGACATTATATTCAAGCACTAGGATAAAAGGTTAGCTGAAGAGATGATGTTGTTTGTTAAGGCTGAGTCAGACACGGCTGAAAAACTCTGATGAAAAATTGAACATTTGGCTTGTCAATTTGAAAATGACTAAACTGGATTAAAATTTGTCAAACAATAGGAAAATATTCTCATAGATAGCAAAATATTTCCACCAAATGTTTTATTACGCCAAACATCATGAATAAATAAATGTGAATGATTCAATATGTTGTTAAACAAGCTGAAATGAAAAGAGAGTGAGATGTAAAAGCAGTACTGAGCAGGCTATCAAATATAGAAACACTTTGATATAACCAAAATATTCAAATAAATATAACCCTAATCGCCTCTTTTAAGTCGATATATCAATAATCTTTTATCAAAATATGCTTTCATAAATATAACTTTATTCATATCCATTTAGTCATATATTCATATTTATATATTTATCTATATATTTATATATCTATATATCTGTAGTAACTAAAAGCAGGTGCAAAAGCATATATAAAGAGAACTCTACACTAAAAACATAAAAGATAGTAAGTGGAGTAAAAAATAATAAAAAAATATTAAGAAGAAAGTAAACTTTCAGTAATAGCGCTATTACTGAAAGTTTACTTTCTTCTTAATAGTTTTTTCTATTATCTGTAAGTCTATATATCTATATATTTATTTATTCATATATCTATATATCTGTATATCTTATTATGGCTCCATAGATCCATAAATCCATAGATGTATTTATCCATAGAACCATACATCTATATTCTATATATCCTTATACAAAAGTAAAGTAAGAGAATTTTTACGGAATTTGTAATTAATGATGAGCAGAAATTAAATGATTCAGCAAAACTGAATTTGTTACTGCGGTATTTCATTTATGCCATATAAATTTTCCTATTCCACCATATTTTTTCGCCTCCAATGCAAGATTTTTTAAACAATAAAAAAACAGTTTATCAATTTTGCTGAAATATATAAGAATAAGGTTTGTGATCAGCCACTAATCATTGATTTGTTGTAAACCTGTTTGGTCTTTTAAAATATATGCCATAATCTCGTTTGCATCATCGAGTAACATAAAGATCATAGCCTTTTTTTATTCATGTTTGTCTCACAACTCACATTGCGTAGATAATATTGGGTATCACATTAACAGGAGATATGGCAATGATTTTTTGCACTAGATATTCCAATATAATCAATATAGTAACTAATAAAAGGAATTTTTCATGTTAATTATTAGTTTGGAACTTTTCTGCTAACAGCTGGAATTCCCAACAGCAAATTGCTAAAAGGATAATTGTAAAAACGTTTTTGATGTTTGAGTTTTAAAGTTCTATGAATGAATCGCTGTATCACTTATATGCGACTTACACTTAAGAGAGTTAAAAGCTTTTTGTAAAATCTTGCTAAAAAGAAACTTTATTCTTTTCATGACTAGAATGTAACACAAAATAATTTGAGAAAACGAAGTTGAAATCTTTCTGGAGTTGTACTTCCATGGTGTGTATAAGGCAACTCCAGATTAACCTAACAAATGTTTTGTATGCTGAAGAATGTTTCAGGAGTTGTAACTTTTTATAGTTTCTTGCAAACGATTAGGACTGTGGATGTTTCGCAAAGTTTAAAGTGAACACAACTTGCTTCTAATTTATATCCCAGTGTGGACATAAATTATGTGTAGTAATATGTGGACACTGTCCACACAGTTTTTGTGTGAGCTGTGTGAGTTTGTGTGAGTTTTATTTGAGAGCTGTCTTGGCTTTTATAGAAGTAATGCATAGGTATGGGATATGCATTACTAGTAATAAAAACAAAGAAATTGCTGCTTTAAAAAAGCTAGTTTGTTGATATTTGACACAATTTTTTTAATTTTCTGAAATTAGCTAGAATTTCATAGATTTATGTATTATAGAATGCCTATGACTACTTTTTTAAAATAGGCACTGATCATTTTTGCAATATAGTCTTGTTTGGTAGTTTTATTGTACATATATTTATTTTTTGCTTTATTGCTATACTTAAATTCAAAATTTGTTAAAGCAAATATTTCTATGATCCTAGTAAGTTATCTGTGTATAATATTGCATATGCATAATCTAACAGTGCACAGTTTTGATCTACACTCAATTTTTTCTTGCTAAAAAATATATTAATCCACTGTGACTAATAAATAAACGCAAGATTGACATGTACAAATGGAATCTGGAGTTGTCTAACTATATAACAAGGTAAAGTAACTCCAAATAATAAACATCTGGTTTTGCGAATAGTATGTTTGTAGTGCAATTACTGTCAAAACCTAAATTCATGATATGCAAATGTTAAGCAAAAAGTTTTAAAAAAATGGCAAGTGTATTTTGTGTGGCGGTAAACAAAGACTTGCATTTGAAACATAATCTAGTCGATTAGCTTTTAGGTTAGTCGACCTGCATCAACTATCAATAAGAAGAAATTTTTCACCTGCCACAAAGGAAAAAGATATTATTCTTTGAAAACAAGTGACCCTCAAGTGTACTGATTCATTGCGTGATAAGATTTAAGGCAATGCCGCCCGAGTGCAGTGGTTGACGTTATAGAAGCACACAATGGCACAAGATTTTGAATTAAGCGAATTGAATTGTTGTGTGTGTTATTATATTTACTGCGAATGAATCGAAGTTGGACATGCCAGTGAAGCAACTATTATAACTGACTGACCTTTTTTGTCTTAATTTAAACAAACATGTGTTCATAAATAAAACATAATGTCTATAGGCTTTTTATGTCGAGGTTAAACATCTTATTAAAGTTTGATAAGCCTGCAAACTATGGAATTTGTTTGGTTGAGCATCTCGGGTAAACGAAGGCTGATTGAAAGAGGCTCAGGTTACAGGTGAAACCAGCAGTAAGCGTTGACGCTGAGTTAAATACACGTCTGCAGCATACTCTTAGCAGCCAATCACATATCTTATATGTTCGCCCATGTTTGTTATAATGCAGTTGTTGTGGCAATTTCAGAGCTAATAATGCTTTCAACTCTAAATGATTTAGTCCAAAGTCTACTTAGATGTTTCTAATATACTATTACGAATGTACATTATAGATGTCTACAGGATTAAGAAGAGTTTTATTAAACTCCCCAGATTCTGAGCTACTTTACAAATGTATATTTATCAGATTGTAAAGAAGGATATATCTAAGTATATACGTAAGTGCTTAAAATATAACCTTTATTGTATATCATATTATGTTATACTAAATTATAATATATCTCCATATATACTATATACATATATTTCATATACTATGTATACATATATTACATATACTATATATACATATGTTACATATACTTATATACTAAATACTATATATAGATATATTACATATACTTGTATACTATATATATAGATATATTACATGTATACGTATATACTATATATAGATATATTACATATACTTGTATACTATATGTATACATATATTACATATACCTATATACTATATATACATATATTATATATACTTATATACTATATATGTGCATATATTACGTATACCTATATACTATATATACATATATTACATATACATATATACTATATATACATATATTTATATACTATATATACATAAATGTATATATCTATCTTTTTTACTGATATATTTTTCAGACAGGTAGATAGACAGATATCTTTCTATCTGTCTGATATATATATATATATATATATATATATATATATATATATATATATATATATATATATATATATACACTTGATACTTTCAACAAATCTTATTAAGTAGAAATACTTACGAGTTTGTTACTAGGTTATGAGAACTTTTCCTGAATTCTCTGATGACATTAATTTATTTCGGGAGCTCATAACATGCTTCAAAAACTTAGAATTTTTGTTCAGTAGAATTATTTCGCTTTCTTCGCTTGCGCTAGTTACTTAAAACAATAATAAGTGAAACAAGACTTATCGGGCAGCAGAAAACGTTTGAGTCAAATTAATTGCTTTTGTCGAAAAGACCATGATGGGCTGACAGGACTTTTTAAAACTGCAAATAATACAAAACTGTAATCCCAAAAGTAGCTTAGGCCCAATAGACCGAATAACTACATTTTTTAAAATTGTTCGGACGGTATTTATATTTTATAGTGATGTACTTTCAATCTCGGCACAATTTTGAGAATTCCTCTGCTCTGTTGATCACCTGATAACATGGCATAGAAGCTGTGAAATGTCAGCTAGTCATAAGCATAAAGGCGACACAACTGCTGACTAGCAAGGGCTGCTTATAATAGGAGTTACAAGCATTGCTGTTCTCATCTCATGCCAGCAGCGTCTACAACACAAGCAAATGGTACACACTAGCATGATTCTGGACTATAACTAGCATGACTACAGTAAGCCGCCTATTTATCTCAGCAGTCATATTTGTATGTCTATGTTTTACACAAACTTTCATTCGTCTGGCCTTAGGACAGGAAACTTTGCTCAAGTGCGCAGCGTCTGCATAAAAAGTAGGAACAGCAAGGATTATACTAATTTATCCCTTGCGGGAAGCTTACAAGGTTACCTGGCAGGCTTATTGCGGTTAGTACTGCAGACTCGAATACGAATACTAGCTGGTCTTGCGGTTAGACCATGTTTAAGTCAATTATTTTAATAAATTATAACATATATAGTTATACCAATTTAATTAGCATAATTGACTGATAGTCAACTGAGGGGAGTTGAGGCAAGACCAGAGGCCTAATGGATGACCAAAACTTCTTTGTACAATATTAAGCAGTGTTTTAGTTACACCCTTTCGCCGTTGTTAACTTAATTTCAATTCAATGAATAAGCAAACAAAGAGGCTTTGCTAGGCTTATGTTCAAACACGGATTTGATTTATGCGCCAGTGCTCAGCGGTCTAATGCTAGTATGTAAACAGGAGCCGGACTTAAAGAACAACATGATTATATAACATCCTTGAGTCAGCGCGCAATAATAAATAATAATGATTGGAAATACTAGCATCGAAATAATATAAGTTGTAGCGATAATTTAAAGGCTGCCAGTGCTGCCTTTGTAGCTAATCAATATTGTTTATTAGTAAATAAATGCAGATGTTGAGCAGCTGCCTACTGTTGTCAGAGAATAAATTGAAAGTGCTGGACTATGGCACCATAATGGCTCTAAGGTTTCCCCATTCAGTAGGAATGCTGTCGCCCTAACATTAATTTGTTTACTTTAAAATAATAATAGGCACTCGTGTAAATTTTAAGCATATGTATATGTTAGTATGTTTTAATAAATTTTAAAAGCCTAAACAAAATTAAAACATTCACAAATAACAAAATGCTATTGATAAAATTATGCTCTGTCTCTAGCTCTGGCAGCTCTTTAAAGAGCGCAAACTTTAGATTTCGTTATTTGTGACCTAGTAAGGAATTTATAATTTATATCTCACTTCCTGTCACAAGGTGTCACATGAAAAGATGAGAACAGATGTTTGCGAGATACCAAAGTCAAATAATAGACAATACGTAATTGAAAGAACATAAATTTGTGGAAAGGGATATTAAGTTAGATGAAAAGGATGCCTTTGTTGAGAGAGTGGCTTATTACGGGTCTGTCAGTGGTACTTCAGCAGTCAAGTGTGATGAGAACCAATACCGAGGTGTACCTGAATCGTGCGTCTCTGCAGGCGCCTTGTTCACCGATCAACCGTAATGACCTCTCGACCTCAACTTTTCTAAAAGCTCATTGGCTAATGCTAAAGCCCGTGCTGAGTAATTATTAGATGGAATGAATGAAGGTTGTGATGATCACATTGTTGTGTGATGAAGCTAGACAAGCATGAGTTGGTAAACTTAAGTTCAGTGTGGCGTAAGTAGAGATACCGACAGAATATAACTTCACAGGACTATACAACAACAAGTTTCATGACTGACCGAATGCAACTGCAGCATCAAAATACTATGGACTTTGGCAAGAAACGAACTAGATTTTGACATGCTAGGATATACACTTGTCAAATATTTCTGCCTTACTCTGACTCTCTGTCAAGTCTTTGCACAGGATAGTAATGAAGGTACGGCACCGGCGAGTTTGTTAGATGGCAACGGTAAGAGCATGAATAGATAGAAGATATGTGTGAATGTACCTAATAGTAGTAAGTTATTAGTAGGGTGGTACCTTCTGCAGCACTCGTAAAGTCATGTAGAAACATTATTCCGTAGGTTAAATTACATGAACTTCTGATACTGTCTTTTATATTCAAACCAACCACTTATCACTTTATTAATGTAGATATATGTCATCAATGTAGCTATAATGATGACCTGTAGCTACAATATTGTCATAATGTAGCTATACAGCTGCACTGTAGTTAATGTAGCTATATGTCATCATTGTAGCTATAATGATGACCTATAGCTACAATGATGTCATAATGTAGCTATATAGCTGCACTGTAGTTAATGTAGATATATGTCATCATTGTAGCTATAATGATGACATGTAGCTACAATGTTGTCATAATGTAGCTATAGGCTACAGCTGCACTGTAGTTAATGTAGATATATTTCATCACGCATGTAAATAGATGTCTCCGTTTTATTAGAGGTCGTTAATTTATAACACTATAAAAGTTTTTAGATAGGCTATAGATAGTTTTGTTATGCAGAATCAATTTATGACCCAGTTGAATTTCAGTAAAAGTGTTAAAAAGATAGACACATTGCCATCTCTTTTATCTTCTCTTCTCTCAACATAGTTAAACTTCTAGACAAAATGTTGAGATCTATCGAAAGTCTACAAATCTTTCATTACGTTTATCATCTTCAGCATAGGAGATAGAGAGCTTAACTCTCAAAAAGCCGATTTTGAATCATTGTAAAACAATGACTGAAACATCCGAATCCGATGCGTTCCCAATGTGATTTATTTCTCACGGAGAGATAAGCATCTCAGCCTAATCCATTAAGTGTCAGTTTACCTGTTTTTTCATCAACTAACTCGGTACTCCGCAGACAATAAGCTACTGTACTATATATATAAAACTACAGGAAATCTGCCTCACTGCGCAACACCTGTGAAGGTGTTATGTATAAAGTTTCAACCAGTTTATAAGATGCATACGAATTGATCCTAGGGTCCATCACAGCTGGCTCTCAAACAGATCTGCTCGGTTATTGTTTCACTGAGATTAGGTTACTTAAAAAGACCAGATCTAGCCGTGTGTTTTGTGTCAAGCTAAATAGCCCCCAGGAGGCGTCCCAATTGAATTGCATAATTAAGCATCTATGTAAATTAAATGCTGTTGGCCAAACGTTCGCCACTATTAGTTGTTTGAGGTTTGAGAATGAAGAGGTTGTTTCTTATTCCGACCACAGGCACTACTCCAGCGAGACAAACCACTCGGCTAGTCTGCGCAGGCAACCAGACGATCCTTTGCAAGCTTTAATCCAGTAGATAATGCGTGGATACCCTTCATATGTATTGGAAAAGCAGTTTGCTGCGTAAACACTATACTGTTTGATATTAAGCTATACTAAATTATTCGAAAGCAGTGTTTACAGTACTTGGTATACACTGGAGGTTTATCTCTCCCTTAGAGTTTACCGAGCAAACGTGGTACTCACGGCTAAGCTCGATGTTATCCTAGCCCGCTGACGATATACATGTTAGGTTAGCTGTTGACTTAAGGGTTTAGGGTTACAGAACCTATGATTAAACGCTGCTACTCTACTCTTAAAATATATAAAAGCTGATAATTACGCGCTGAAAAACACACCTGGCGGTCTGTTCGTCATTCTTCAACATTTGACATTTGACTGTTGATGACCTCGGCAGCTTCTCTAGATATTTTATTTTTGCCGATCTGCAGCAGCAATTAAAGTCACAAATTATCAAAGTCCCTTATCCGTGTGCCGACTAGTAAAGTCAACATAATTAGATAAGGGTGTTTGCTAGCGAGTGCCGAGTTGCAGCTAGCGCTTGGCCCTTGTGACAAACTCTTTCATCGAGCAGTTTCGTATATATCCAGATATTCTTCATCAGAAAATATTTCAACTATGGGCTACAGAGAATAATTCTCATTGGCAAAGGACAAAGATCAATCTATTGTTTTATAACTAGGTATTTGTAATAATCTCTGCACTAGCAATCCATCGTCCAATAATCTCTGCACTAGCAATCCATCGTCCAATGATTTCTGCTCTAGCAATCCATCTTCCAATGATCTTACACCTTGAAAAAGTCAATCAGCTTTTTCAACTTTTGATCACAAAAAAGAAGCATCGTAACTGTGCGCTCTTTTTTGGATAAATTTATTAAAAAAAGAAACGCATTAGGTGATGACATATTTAGCCAATTAGAAGTGATCAATATCAAATAGTTACAACATAAATGTACAGGTTTTACTGAGTATATTGATAGCACCGCTGATCACATAGAAGACAAACATTCATTTGTGAAGTTCTGGCTTTAATCGTGGCATTGACTCTCCGCTAGTCATTAGTATTCAGTTCCTTTTAACCTCTGACTCCAGTGTAAAGTATAATTGATTACCATTGACAAATATAAATAAATAATAAGTGTGGTTAACATTCTACAATTCTGAATATCTAAAGAACTTTTGTAAATTTATGTATTTACAAAAATCTTGAATTGGAGGAGTTAATACTGGATTGCAATTCGGTAAAGCTCACCAATCTTGTGGAGTCTTCTATTGGTTGTGCCCTTAAAATAAGAGTTCTTCATTTGGTAAATTATGGCTTGATATGGTAGTAGAATACGGTAGGACAAAGACTAGCTGCAATAATAAGGTTTGTTTTATTGTTTGTTTGAAATAGCATTAAATTACTAATCATTAACAGAATGGTGTTTTTCATTACATTCCAAAAAGAAAATAATCAGGAATTATTGAGCGAGTTGAACAAGTGTTTTAAAAGTTGGTAATCTAATAGTATTGCGGAGGAGCCAGGATAGTGAATTGAAGGTTGTAGTAGCAGAAAGTTCATAAACTGAAACATAAAATGGTGGATGTAGTATGTCTATGTTATGGAATAGAAAACAATGTTTGTCATATGTGTGGAAGGATAAATACAAATATTTTGGGCATAGTTTATGCAGGATTTTAAAACCTCTAACACAAATGCAGTAACGTTTGAGGTGTTTTGATATACTAGAAACCATTGTACCGTTGAAGGTTTTCGATCTTCAAAACCTTCACCATTAGTAAATATTATCGCTATTGTGATTAATGTTAGTGTTGTTATTTGCAGATGCTGGAGATGAGGAAGCAGACTCAGTATTTACTCTCCAGCCGGAACCGATCTACTATGTATCAACCAAACGTTCAGCTACAATCAAATGCGCTGCCAAAACGGCAGCCTACATTCACATTAAATGCCGAGATACTTATATAGAAGATTCTGAGATAAGCAAATCTACAGCGACAATCAGCGGCATAGAAATACTTACAGTGAGTGTTAGCTTGTTTGCATGTTTTCTGTGTAAACGCCTATGATAGCTCTAGCGCGTTTGCTAAAATAAATTTCTGATTTATCTAAACATGCAACAGACTAAAAGCAATACAACAGGCTGGACAAGCTGTTTGCCAGTACATCGAGAAATGCAAGTCATATCGTTTCCTCATGAGTAAAGTACTTGTATTATATCGACTGGTTTTTATGTTTCAGGTGAGTTCTGAGGTGACAAAGAATACTATTTTTGAAATACTAGCGAGGTACACGTGCGTCTGCATTGCCGTGCTCGATGAAGGTGAAAGACAGGTTCGCAGCAGCGCTGGAGAATTTAGAATCGCTCGTAAGTAGAGTCTGTGCAGAGGGTTTACAATCATTCGTTTTTGTGGAGATGACCGGCAGTTTATTTGTTGAACTCATAGACACTGTCATACAGTGCATTACGAAACTGTTGTATGTTGAACAATCGAATGTACGATTTTTCGTCAGAAAATATTTACATGTACATATTTACTTAAAGAAAGTGATTTGTGCATGCTATACAAGTTTAGTGAAAAAATTTATTTTTTTACTTTTGCATGAGTGGCTGCTTTATTTAGAGATTGATCACCATGAAAAAACCTTGAAATGGGAAAAACCATGACTATCTATCGTGTTCGAAACACTGCCTGTCAAATTTAAGTTTGATGTACCATGTGAACTGTATAGAAAGGAGTTATTTGAGTCAATATTTACAGAAATAACTAGTGTACTAGACATTAATTTGTATGTTCAAATCTTCTAAGTCATTGACTGATTTCACAACCACATTTACAAAGATAAGTTAAATCATTGGCTGCCTAGAGCGTTATTCGTCATGTTTGGTGATAGCTGACTTTGATGACATCGTGTCGGGCTATTTGAAA
Organism: Watersipora subatra; assembly: GCF_963576615.1. Classification (NCBI taxonomy): domain Eukaryota; kingdom Metazoa; phylum Bryozoa; class Gymnolaemata; order Cheilostomatida; family Watersiporidae; genus Watersipora; species Watersipora subatra. Next base: position 48,909,068 of record NC_088708.1, read on the forward strand.
AGTACAACCCAGGGCAGTGACAATGACCACGTGTAAATATCTAATGCAGACTTCCTTACCATGGCTTGTCACAGCGTGGTTTGTCTCTGCAAACTTCTCCTCTTACTGGCTATAAGAATAGGGAACTGCCTAAAGTGACATTTTTGCTGCCAAAGTGTTAATTAAGATCTTAACATGAACTCAGCAGCGGCGTAACGCTACTCTACCAGTGAGGACGCAGGCAGCCTACCCTATTATCCATGGCTTATCTAGTTACATTCAATTAGCATGGCATTAGCATACATTACAGCATAGCCTGATGAAGATTTTCTTGCTGAACATCAGTGTGACTGATTCTTAGTCCTATGTATTATGTTTATCTCTTTTAGTTCAGCAACTTTACCTCAGCTTACTTTTCTGTAAGAACAGAAATATTGTGATCTTCATAATATTTTAAAATAGTTTATTCATATTTTGTTTTTATATAGAGGACAACCATAAGAACAAATGATCTATCAAAGATAATAATAATATAATAATATTTTATTACTAATTACATATATTAATATGTAATAATAATGTATTGTTATAATAATGTATTATTATACTATTATATAAAATATAATTATAATATATTATAACTATATTGTATATAATTGTAATATATTATAATAGTATAATATTATATTATAATATATATACTATATTATAACAATATAGTATAATGATATAGTTTACGAGTATATTATAGTAATATACATGTATATACACCTTAATAACACATTGTTTGTTAATACAGCAACAGTTTAATTGAATGATAGAATACAAGCACTTTATTATTGCTAATGGTGATAAGTGAAGTGTATCCGCAGCATTGCCAATGACAGCATTGCCAACGAGCGGCACTTTAGAATTTTATAATCCAATAAAAGTGGATTGACATACTATGAAAAGGATAGATTAAAATTTAGCCATCAACACTGAAAGAAATCCAAGATGAAGGAGTAGAGAGAAAGAGGCTCACACAGTTCTATTTACCAAGAGATTACTTGAGCTTAGGGGTTGATCCATCAGTCCTAAGTATATGCGACCAGCCAGTCTACACGATTTTCTAAACTACCTGTTTTCAGCCTAATTAATGCTGTCGGCATCTTCTAGGCTTAGCAAAAATTAATGTACAAATTTAGGCGGCATTCAATTCCCAGGGTACCTGCTCCCATGTGTCATTGATGCGCATTTGTGATTGCCGTGACAGTGTGAAATATGTAATGCCTGGGTAGCTTTAGCGTGGAAGAATGTTTGTAGTGATCAGCATTGAAAGACGTTAATGGGTTCTTCGCTGACTGAGTTCTGTCAAGAAGGCTTTATGATTAAGTATAAACATGCACTAGACAAATGTTACGCTTTTGTGAGACTTTCAAAGACAATTGAATTTATTTTGCTCTTTTATATAGCGAGAATTATCAACAAATCAATTGCTGTTTGGTAAACGAACTTAAGATGTAGGTAAGCCCGAGAATGGCTATTTTCCATTAAGAGCTGTGTACTATATAATAAGTTTTTTAGAAGAATTTTAATTACTAAAACTAGTTTTTTAATTGAGTGATAAACAGAAATTTCACCGCAAGGGAAAGTTTCACCGCTAGGAGAGTTTTGGCTCTTCTTGTATTAGCCAGTACTGTGGCAGCTGACCTCTTGAACCTTGCTGACAGTTCTTCAGATTTGTGTCCGACCCTGTTAAATTCTGGCCTGATTTCAACTTCATTTTTCCCACATGAAACGGGTTCTGCTTAGCAAGAACCAGAGGAATGCGTGCTAATGAATACTAGTGTGTGCTCATATGTGTAAGAGGATGTTGCTTCTGGTACACAGTATTCTGTTACAGCGTTAAAATATGCTGCCACAGGAACTGGGTAGGTGATTGAGTAGTCTTAAGCTAACATCATGCCATATCGGCTGCCAGCCTGCTCTTCAGTTTAGTCCGTTCTGTCATAGCGTATTGATTGCAGACTTGGAAAAGAAATTCCCACAATCACCTATCGAGATATCACAGGAGTTTGGAACAGAGGCTGTCCTCATTTGTAGAGCTCCTGATGGAACTCCGGAACCTTACGTAAGTATGGTCTAACTCTCCTCTCCAATATATTACTTATTCTTTAATGAAATTTAACTTGTATATTTAGTGATTTATTACACCTTAAGACGTTGCCATCTGTTAGACAACTTTTTTTGTAATTTGTTTTTTAAAAAATTAAAAAAAAAATTTTAATACTATAAAATAAGTAAAAAATTATAATTAAAAGAATAATAATAAAATTAAAACAATATATGTTTAAATGTTGTGATACGATAATGAACGTTCAGATTTTTTATTTATTGGTTGCAGATTTTCTGGAAAAAGAACAATGTGAGAATAGACGCGGAGTCCTACCCATCAAAATATTTAGTGACCAGTGAAGGTTCCCTCGTAATCAGTGATGTGAATGCTCAAGACGAAGGAAACTACACATGCGTCGCAGACAACGAGTTTTTCACCAGATCGACTGAACCAGCTAAGCTTCACGTCTACAGTGAGTTTTCTCTAGACAATGTTATAATATAGTATCCAGAATTGGTGTAAAACAGTGCTTAGATATTGACGATCTTCCACAAGCATTTCCTGTCAGTCTTCTTTGATAAGGTTTAATTTTATGCGAAATAATGAACCAATAGGATCAGAGTACAATGTGCACCTTTACTATGAAGCAACTTATAGAGTATTGTGTATTGTTTTCAATATTCACTAATTAATATTCTTAATATGATATTAAACAAATAAACAATATTGTTGATAAATACTGACACTAGATCAATTGAACAACACAAATGTTAATCATCCAGTCTGACTGAATGATTGTTTGTATCAGAGTTCAATCTTGGACACTTTTCTTTAGGAAGCCTAAATTTTATTTCATGGTAATTCATCAAATTGGTAACTGGTAAAGTGGAGGCAATAAAACTTTAAAAGGTCAAGGTTCACCTTTTCTGGTGCAAACATCAGCATGGCTGACGATTAGGAATGTATGAATGAGCCCTACGGTGTTTGATTTAATTTTCATTAAATTTCGTCAAACGATAGCAATCATGACATGGGATACTTTCCTGTCAAATCGACTTCACCTTAAATATTCGACAACCCGAGCTATCGTCTTGTGTTACAACAAGATTAGGATCTTACGATGAAAGGATGAACATAAAGAAACACGTCTCCAGCTGTCCCTCAGTGCGCTACTACACGCTGCCATTGTCTAGCATAGCTGTCCCTTCGTGAGCCTCTACAAGCTAACTAGAATGGCTCTCATAAACACCTAATGCTCAGGAGGTTTTAAAAAGTCGAGAGATTTAAGTAACTGGTCAATTTTTTTTAAATGTGTGTATTGTTAAACATTTTGTTATTAAGCTCTAACTTTCAGAAGAGACTCAGGTCGACAGCGTTGATTAGTATTAATGAGTGCTGCAAGAGAGGACGGACTGTTTCTTTCTACTAGGAGATCGACATACATTTTCAGTTTTATGGTAACTCTGTCTCCTTAAAATCTCCATCTCCTCCTCTCTCACTCGTTTCTCGATTTTCTCTCTCTCCTCCCTCTTCCTCTCTTCCTTTCTCTCGATCGGCAGGCTGTTTCAACAATGGCTGTCATATGGTTTAGGTTTTATGGTAACTACATGACACAAACATTAAAAATTTTTGCCCCAGCTCCTTTTAGCGTTGTTAGAAATTTGTAAGAATAAAAATTCAAATCTTGCAAGAAATTATTCTTTCCATGTCGTGCTAAAATTAGCAAAGTTTCTAGATGTCAAAGTTTGCACGTTATAGAGGCCTACAACAAGCTATTACATAGTTACACAAAGTAAAACAGTATATTAATTATGTATAGAGTCTTTGCTGTGAAGTGAGTGATGAGTGACCATAAGGGAGTTATTACAAAGCGTCGACTCAGACGATGTTGATTGCGAAGCAGGCGTGAAAGTAATTACAGCAAAAAGAGTTCTGATGGAACAGGCACCTTATCTGTCAGCAACCCACATGTGGCTTATTTGATCAGCAATTATGATGTAGGGCTAGGTGTAAAAAACATAGCTAAGCTTAAATTGCTATTGCTGTTTATGCAGGGAATGGAGGGTGGTCCCAGTGGGCCAACTGGGAGGAGTGTGATACTGTCTGTGGTAACGGTTACCAGAAAAGGCGGAGACAGTGCGATAGTCCACCTCCAAGTGGGCGAGATGGTCAGCGTTGTGACGGACAGGATGTTCAAAGTAGCCCCTGTACGAAGCACTGCTCCCCGGGTCAGTTTACTAAAATTCCTTATTGCTTTGTTTATGTTATATATCGTATTTTATGTTATATAACATAGTTTAATTGTTATGAAGCGATCATGTTTAGCAGGTTTTAAAGAAGAGAATAAATGATTTTTAGGTGCAGGCTTTTGTAAATTTATAAATCTTGAGTTAGAGAACCCGACCCAGGGTTAGGGACCCGACCCAGGGTTAGGGACCCGACCCAGGGTTAGGGACCCGACCCAGGGTTAGGGACCCTTTACAATGACGAACTCGAATTAAAAATAAGTCAAACAAATCCAAAGATATGTGATTCATGGTTGATAAACAGGCAGAGCCCAGCTTGTAGAGTAAAAATATAAATCTATGCACTAGCTTCTTAGGCAGAGATAAGGTTGCGTTATTCGGTCATCTCTCCGCCTTGCCAGATTAGACTGGGCAGTGAAGAAAACCCCTGCTAAGTAGAGTGAGAGTTTTTTATCAATCTCACTGACAGGTGCTTGTTTATAGCCTCTGTAATAAGATTTCTAACTTATGAGCTTACTTGTACCCTTAAGCCCTTAAATGAGCTATATTCGGGAACGAAACCATCCCGCCCTATTACAAAATGTAAAAAAATGCTTTGGCATTGAAGGTCACAACATCACAATGGGTTCTGTATTTAACTAGCTAATATAATGATAGAGGGTGCTTGTGAACCTAACTTTTTTCTAATCCAGTCAAGTATCAGGTGTTATTAATACCATCCATTGTAACTGAACGTATGAACAAACCATTTGGTTTAGTTGCAGAAACATCGGATAGAATTGAAAGATAAACAGAAAAATTGAATAGAATAGGTAGATAAAGAGAAAAATTGTCTAATTTTAATCTCTCAAAGATGTACCCATTTATGATTACGGTTTTATAAACGTAATTTTTGTTGAGGCCATCTTAAGCTCTGCTGACCAGGAACGGCATAGCATTATAGCATAAGCTTTTTGTTTGGTAGTTTTAATCTAATTTCAATGCTAACAAAACTTTTCTATATCAACTCCTGCTTACGGAATAACAGCCATCTGTTGAGTTTAAAGCTGAAATTAACTTTTATCAAAGCGGATACTGAGCTTATAGATTCCCATAGCAAAGCAGCAGCTGATACGCGGCTATACTAAGCGTCTCTCAAAGCCAACCCCTGTGTTTGCTTATGTGATTTGCCTTTGAATACCGTGTGTACGAATTCGTTTTTGAGTGCAATACTTGTATTAGATTTACATTTTCAAGTGTTACGAACACCGGGCGTGTTTGCGCAGGGGATGAGGTGACGAAGGAACGTATGCACGAGGCCTTAGCACTCGAGTGATCATCCATATTGACGTAGCATGTCACACTCACGTAGCTTTTTGCATGTTTATAGTAGATGGCGGCTGGTCAGAATGGGGGCCGTGGGGAGAGTGTGATCATACGTCATGTCAGGTGTTCAAAAGAAGAAAGTGTGATAATCCCCCAACAATTGGTGAAGGAAAAGTCTGTCCTGGTGCGGACTTTCAAATGACTAACTGCAGCGAGCAAATCTGCAGCAAACCCGGTAGGCTATGGTTTAAATAATTTCATTTGTTTGAAGCTTGGTTTGCAAAGAATGGAGTTTTATCCGTAACTATATTTGTATATTCAGTTCAACTGATTTCTATTTCAGGCCAAAGAAATGGATTTCAAGGCAATAATGAAGGTAAATACATAACAATTCACCTGCTATGACCTGCTATGACTTGACAACTGTCAGCCATTCATGATCACTCCAGTGTTCAGATCATAGCTTTCACTGTTTCAATATTTGTGACACCAAAATGTTGAAGCTTGTTTGTTTGTTCATTATTGTTATGGGTTTATCTACAGAAGGTTCTGGAAGCATATCTACAGAGGGTTCTGGAAGCATATCTGCAAAAAACTAGCTTGTTAAATTAATCGGCATACTCATAGGATTGCCTATTTGAATATTTCTGATCTATTCTAATCTATGAAATCTCTAGTTTCTTACAGTTTACGAGAAAAAATTCCTCGGGCAGTTTTTTAGTTGGCGCCTTCACGATTTATTTGAGACTACAAAAAATGTGCTTTTTCGCACAAACTTGCAAATTGAAGAGCCAAAAAAATTTGTAACATATTTTATGTGGAACATCATCTAATTACAATAAATTAACAAAATAATTGTCTAGAAAACACCTTTGACCTATTTAAGCATTGTCATATCTCTCATATCACTCATGATAAATTGCAGTCGACAGTCAAAACATCATTCTGTGGGTTGTGCTCTGCGCTGCTGTCGCGGTATTTGCCATCATCCTTGTCATCATAGTTATGTGTCTTATGAAGAAGAAACTGAGACACGACAGCGTATATGAGAACAGACCAGCTGATGTCGGTGAGTGTTTTACCTATGTTATACACAAAGCACTGCAATCATGATGCAAAAATGTTTGACTTTTTATTAAGTAGGCCTATTCTTTAGATGCCTCGATAGTTTACTTTAATCTGTAAGCAACCAAGAAATTGGGTCACTCTAAAGTTCAATCATTAGAAAGTTGACTCATAGAGATGACTCATTCCGTTATGTAGGCATAATCATTGTTCTACCACATTTTATAAAAATGTATTATGTATGTCATTTATGCTCGTTGTACGTTACTTTCAAATGCATCTTATTCAAATTAGATTTTGGTACAGAGTTGGAGCTGGGGTTGCATAGGCACAATGATATTTAGTTTATGTATTTTCAAAAAGATATATATAAACAATAATGAAATTTCTTTAAGTATTATTATGGACAATTTGCAAGGAATTTTCTTATAGGCTTTTTATTCATGTTTTTGGATCGACTGTGAGAGTATTTACAAATTCATAATTAGTCTACAGAGACTAGGCAGAAAATATTTTTTAAATAGTGTCTACTATCATTGTAAACTCATTGCTACTTAGATAAGATGTGCACTCGGGTTTTGATCCCTAAAATGCCAAATATGTCCTAGCATCTTGATTTAATATTATAGAGTAGGGTCATTCTCAAGAACATCACAACATTGCATGTAAGTTTGCATGTAACAGTGAGGTGAAGGCAGCACGGATTGGCAGCATCAAAGGATGCATAAATAGTGAATATAAACTGATAACTGATGCACCGGCAGCGTGTCAGCCATACAGGCTGACTCTAATAATCACATCAAAGTATACAACGCCAGCTCTCTCATTTCAATTACCAAAGCCTCTTGTTGCCTGCGTTACATCCCTTCATTAAGGAGAGCAGAGCGTTTGTCTTCCTTTTTTGTATTTGAACAAAAGGAGGCAAAAAGTCACAGACGAAAGGCGAAGCCAGCAGTCGACAAGTTATTGCAGATCTTCTATTAGTCATCCTTTTCAATCGATTGTTGTTTTACAGAGAGCAGAGATAGTCGAGACGGAGAGAAGTTTGACAACACTAGTCATGGTAGGTGACTTGAGGCCGTGAAAGGAGACTTATTCATATAATTTATCTCTTGTGCTCTCAATAACACTTGTCTAATTACGCTTTCTAATGACCGGCAATCAGGGCCTTTCCATTCCCACAACAGGCAATTATCAACCTCTGACAATCATACGCGACCGACGCAAACAATTCTGACAAGTAAATTATAGTCGACTCTCTCGCAGTTGCATTTCTTTGAACTCCTTATAGCGTAATTTAATTTATTCTGAGTCAGCTATGAGAAGGATCTGTCTGAATCAACTATCTCAAATATGATAGTTACACCATATCGCTTTCCTCCACTGTTTATTTTATTCGTATCGCAGGCTGCTAATAATGTCAGCTAATCAACCTGTTCTGTAAGACGACCGGGTACGATGCGTTGTGTTACATTTCTTGTAACCTTTGTTAGGTTAGCTTACTTAGCCTGAGCTGTGCGACTAGGTGTCCGGTAGGGGGTCATGATGCGCTGTAGCTTGTGAGTCATGCGAAATTCATGCTTCAGAAATAATCACTAATTATTGTATCTTTTCCTAGCTGTATATCATCTGTTTTGGGAATTCACTAAATCAGTATAAACAAAGTGACTTCTTTGTTTCAATATCGTCTGTATTTTATTTCAGGCATCTCCACGCAGCCAGATATTATGGCTAGCATGCCCTTGCGACATCAAAGATCCTATGCGACATCTCGAACTGATTCCGTTGGCACTGGATCGGAAAAAATGCCAATGATCTCTTCCAATTCTCGACCTCTCCCGACACAAAGAGAATATTACATGCAGATATCGCCCAATACTAACTGCGATGCTCACGACTATATGCAAATAGGTGAGACAACTTTTCGCTTTTAAAATGGTTTTTAATTGACTGAAAAATCATATATCATTTTTGCTTGCGAGAAAACACCTTACGATAGGGTCAAGGACCAATCGTGGGTAGCTAATGTTATTGTAGACTTACTTTTTAATAGAATACTTATTATGTTTGCTTGATCAACTAGAAACATTGTTTCAACACCGGCTGTACAAACGTTTCATTTTCAAGAAATACTTCTATAAAGTCATTCCAGTTGATAGCTTCGAGGAGTGCCCCATATGCAGGCGATACTCAAGTCAGCAGTGCAAGCAAGTTCTCCATAGAGAACATAGTTTAGTGGAAGTAGACAAATTTCAACACCAAATTTAACATCAAGTTTCCAACTTTGAACAAAACTGAGAGATCATTGCTAATGCACACAAAGATTAGGCCTTGACCTTAGAAAGAGAGCACTATACAAACTTACTACTACAGCTGCCGATGCTATTATTAGTCAAATGAAATTAGAACTCACAACCCACAAATTTCGCAAATCTCAAAAATCTCATAAAGTTACGATTTTCTTAAGAGCCAGAGCTAGAATACGACTAAGAGGAAGACGTGCCAAAACAGAGATGTTTCATCGACAATTTACTGCGAGTCAGTTATTCTTGCTAGTCTACGGATGTGAGTTGAAGGAGCGAGAATGTCTCAGATGTTTCTTATCTCTAGCAACGCTGAATCGCCTCAAGCCTCCGGGTGGCAATGAGTGCAGCACTGATTGCACAATGAAGGTGTATGCTAAAGCTCAGTCAGTTAAAGTGACTTTTGTTCTTGCATTAACTAGAAATTATCGGTGAGACGTCTGAGTATAAAATGGGAGGTACCAGTGCACTGTCTACCTTCTATAAAATTCCCTACTAACATCTTGTTTCCTCGTGTCATTTACTAGCATTGTTATCTCTTTTGCGAGCTTCATAGACATGCATAGTTGTTGTGGTCTTAAAGTTATAGGTTCAATCCCAGTCAGGTGCTATCTTTTGGTGAAGGCGCAATTAAATTCAGTTCCAGCTGATGGCTACATTAGATCTGTTAAATAGATTGATATAGTCACATTAAAACTAGGATTAAGGTTTTCAACACGCTTCACTATAATATTTACTATAAGGGCCGTGTCTGTCTGTCCAAAGCCATGCTTACTTGTTTGAAATGCGCCACTCAATTACCTTGCTGCAATGTGGAATAATTGTACACAGAGTTATTACACATGATTATCTTTCACGGCGCATGGGATTGCCAGTTCATTAGTAAGCATCTATTTTTGTCAAACAATATTTGCAATCCGTTCGGAAATCACGCATTCATTAAAAAGACTGTTTTGTTTTTTTAACTCACGAGAGTTTCAGCTATTAAATATAATCTGTTACATAATGTAAAACAAATGGGGCTGTCGAGTGAACCAATTATATGACGCTGCCTTTAGGTCGGACCACTCTAGTCTTCAGTTATTGCTTCACCACAATTTTCTGCTGTCCTCAAATAGTGATAGATAAATTTCACTCCGTCAAGTGAAACCTTTTCTTTAGCTGATGTCCTACTGAATAGGGCGAGACAAAAAATAATCTTGATTTCTAGTTTCATCAAAGGTTACTCAGTCCAACTGCCCAGATTCAGTGAGTAATCATTCTACAATTAAAGCAGTCTTAAATTTATCTGGTCGCATCTACAATAGCGAATTCACACACAAACAGATGCTTACAGACCATAAAAGAAGTGTTTGCGTAGTAAAACCGGCAGGAGTGAACCAGCCGCATAAAAGTTGCAAAGAATTTATTGTCCTGTATAGGCAGATTTTTATCTGCTAATTGAATATGGCCTTTATATGTGAATCAACAATGTTCTTCTAGGAAGTGGTGGAGATTCAGACGAGAGTGGAGACGGGGATGATAAACTCTCACACCATTCTTCGAGTCCTGAGTCTGGTATTTGTAACTCGAGTGACCGACAATCTATAGCTTCAGGTGCCTCGCCTACGAGGAGTGAGTTGGAGGCTCTAGCCTGGGCCAACATCACTCATGTGGGTGGAAGGCTATGTATAGTTGATACAGGTATGTAACTGGAGGCATGCGAAATATTAGATTGTAATCTTTTTTGGTATTTTTAAAGACTTTTTTCTGTCAGTCATCTTTGTTATTTTAAACCAAGAGTTGTATGAACTGAAATGACCTGTTTTAAATATTTCAACTACTAAAAAATGACTTTTTTGGCATTCAATCTCAGAAACTTGTTCTTTCATTCAGAAACTGTACAAAATATGCTGGAAACACTAAAAAGATTTTCTCAAATTAATGACTTTTTTGGAAAGTTTGCTGTTCAACTCTGTGCTACAGACAATATTGAAACATTTAAATTAGAATGTATGCAGCCCCTTGACTTGATAATATTTGAGAAAGCTGTGAAGGGTGACTGCATTAGACCTTTCATATTCCCGAAAGATTCTTTGAAGCGTTTTGGATGTCTGCGAATGCTATAAACTATTCCATCATGTTCTAAAGACTAATTTCATGGTGCTTGCTCTAATATAGGAGTCTCCATGACAGTTCCGGAAGGTGCTATAGGAAGAAACCAGACAGAGGAAGTCTTTATAGCATCGTTACGAGAAGACAAGGAGAAGCCCTCACTATTAGGTGAATAATCTTACCGATGTCACCAATGTCATTCCCTTGTCTTCTTTACCAATTGGATAAGTTGAAAGATTACATATGAGCGGCAAGTGTCACGAGGAGTAGTCGTATGTAAATTAGTATACTAAAGTAATGATTTGGTTCGAAGTTCATTACGAAATGCATTTTATATCAATACATAGTTCATTTCCTATACAATTACCTCTTAATCCACGTTTAATGTTTGTACAATATAAAATATTGTGAAGAGTTGCGAGGAGTTGATGGAAGTGCACTGGCATTCTCATCGCTCATCGCTCTCTCATCAAAGCAGCTGCCAATCAAGGTTGATGGTATTATCATAATTGATCTCCTATACATTTCAAGAATCCTGTATTTTGGTCTTAATACTCGATAACTAACGCAAAGCTGTGGATGTATTCAAAATCATTTTACCAAAACTATGCGACTTTATTGATGGCAAATACGCTCACAAATAAAAGGTTGGATGAATTGTATATTTGCTTTTAAATTCTTTATGAAGTTGGCTAACAAAATCAATATATGACAACGAGTACTGTTTTTATCAAGCAATTCTCAAAACTGGAGATGATAACAGAAATAAATAGAAGTTAATTGCTCCGCCATATATTGTCCAATCACTTTTATCTCTGATGAGAAAAATTTGTTGATAGAAAATCGATATAAATTGCTTCATCTGATTCAGCAGCGAAACATCAGATGATGTTAACGTAATGTTGTGTATGTGGCCAACAAATCTAGCCATGACTACATCGGTTTATCTTGTTACAGAGAAACAGACATTGCTCAGCCCTGTAATATTTTGTGGACCACAAGAAACTACTTTCAACAAATCGCTCATCATCTCATTCGACCACTGCGCTAGTCTCAAACTCGGCCAGTGGAAGTTGTCCATATACAGTAGCAACAGCGCTTACGATGAGCCCACCCAGTGGAAGGTGAGTCACCCATAACAAAATTCCAAACTCTAATGATAAATTAAATATTTTATTTGTGAAAAATTAATACGAAAATAAAAGCAAGTAAAAGATAATTACCAGAAAATCAAATAACAAATTTCTATTTTGGTAGTGGCTGGGGTGTAATGCTGACGTTCCACATTTCATAAGTTATATTACCTAGGCTAAATTTGAAATTATTGAAATGATTGCTTCCTGATTTACTACTCTATTGCTTCAGTTCCATCATACAGCTAGTATATCTGAGTCATAGTGTCATGGCGGATCACAGCTAGTTTCACAAATAACAAACCTGAATATTGAAACACCTGGCCTGGCTGTAAGCGACGTGTATTTATGCTGGGACTGAATAGCCCCTAATCACTGACAATCAGATATAATCATTGTTAATGACTACAATATTATAATATGTCAAATTATCTAGTCTTATGGGGGATTATTACTGTTGTGACACAGGGGCGTAGCTGAACTAGTTAATGGTAACATACCTCTGTAAAGTACTTCAGTGTTAGGAAGGGTTTTTGGTCAAGGCATGCAATAAATTTTGTACTAGTGGTATAGAGGTTTTGCTCTGTTAAGCGGTTGCCGTACTTCCTCTCAAGATGAAAAATTGTTTCAATAAAACCGGCTCTGTAGAAAATGTTAGGGATCAATGAATTGTCAAGCATTCCTAATGTTCGTTTGAAGCCTATTAAGGTAGAGTGTACACAGTCTACGTGAGTCATAGCTATAAAATGAAACTGTTTTTACCAATACAGAAAGGTTCATTTCGTTTTCTCAAATGAGTGAGCGAAGGAGAAATTTTCTCCTCCGGGTGGTATGTGACTCAAAGACTCCTAGAGCATCGGATTGCCTAAAAAAACAGGTTGAGTGCATCAATCCCTAGTTGGCTACAAACCTTCCACTCGGAACCATAATTTAATCAAGCCATCACTGGCTTTCTTTGTTGCCTGACTCTCTAATGTCAATTTGCAATGCTGCCATCTTCACACTCTTGCAGTTCTGCTGACTTTTACTGTTTACAGAGGCTCGTCACTCTCAACCAAGAGCTGCTCCACATGCCTGTTTTCTGTCAGCTAGACAGCAACCGCTGCCACATTATGGTCGACCAGCTAGCATCGAGATACTGTCTAGTCGGCGAATCGATGTACGGCAGCAAAGCTGTTAAACAACTGAAACTGGCAGCATTCGCGCAGCCATTCTCTAGTTCGCTGGACTCGTGCATCAGAGTCTACGTGTTGCCAGATACCCAAGATGCTTTCTGCGTAAGTAAATTTTATAAGCTCTGGTATCGCTTACAATTTTTATGAAGAGTGTACAATAGGAGCTGTAACAAGAAAATATGTTGTGATTGTGAAGTGTTGCTCTTATAAAGAAGTTGATGTCGAGTTCTGCTACTACCAGTTCTCATGACATTCGCAAGATGGATACGTCAAAGTTCCGCAAGGCAAAAGTGTTTTATTACTCGCAAATTGTTATCGAATGTGTAATCCTCGCAAAAGATGGAAGCGGCTAAAGATGGACGACTCTTGCGAATAATACGCATACGAAGCTATTCCATTTTTAACATTTTCTACAATTCAGTCGTTCCTATTTCGAATTGAGGGAGACAAGAGTGCAAATGTACGATTCTGGGGTAGAGTTCCTTACTCTTTGTAACAAAGCTTCCGCGTTGATCGGAATGTCGATTGTCCATGGAAACACTTATCGCACGGTAACTCGACGTGCGCGCAATTCCCAATCCGCATCATCTGCGCAATAGAAACAGTGCTTGCCTTTTCTCGCTAAACCTTGAAGAACAAAGAACTGCTATGAAATGCTCAGCATGCATTTAGTTGACAGATTTGAACAGTGAAAAGTTTATTTTTCTGTATACATTTTTAACCTAAATTCCAAGAATTGTCAATGATATTTAGAACTGTTTTCAATGACTTTATCCTAAAATGTTAAAAATCGTTTTCGTCCAAAAATTATTCATTATAAATTATATAGCCCAACTAAAAACTTTCCTATGGTAAAAGTGCCTGTAGTTGTCTTTCTGTAGTGCTAGGAGGTCAAGCTACAGCAAACATAAAGCACGTAGGCAAGATTTTATCGGTGTTGTATTCAACGATGCAAGTCTTGTGCCCATGGCAACCAAGCAACTCCCTTTACTACTGGTGCCTAATTCCTTTTTCACGTTGACAGTTAGAGGGCAGAGAGCGTGGTCTCTTATCAAACCAATCTTATTTCAATGTCGCGTGCGCTAGGTTTGATGTGGCTAGTTTATACATGAATTGTCTTTTGGTCTCCATGATCAAAAACGGCAAAACCATAACTAAAAGTTGTGCTTGATGTACCATAACTAAAAACAAAGAGCGACCATTCTCATGCGTTACGCTTAATCTAAGATGTGATTGCTGATGTATTGTAGAATGTGGTACAGCAGGAGAGCAAGCTGGGTGCAAAATTGATGGATAGGCCAAAACAAATCGCATTCCAAGATGGTGGCCATAGTCTATGCTTAATGATAGACAGTATTTCCAATGGCTGGGCGAGCAAGATGCCGGCTCAATACCAGGTGAACAAACTGAATAAACAGCGTAATTCTGGTCTGAGTCTACACTTAGACGGGCTAAATTTATTTTAGGAAGTCAATTAAAAATATATGTAAAGGAAGCCTTTTCTTACGTTTCCTAGCTTTGATTTAACTTCTTCTAGATGGAAAGGTGTAATTTTTACTTTACTACTGTTGCTTAGGTTTTGAGGTTGTTGGTTAAGCATGAATGCTATACTTTATTTTCTTACCATATTACAAACGGAATACTCACATACTGTTACAGCAAAGTTATAAAGCGATAAAAAACTTAACAATACAAGCGATAATAACTTAGCGATACAAACTTGAAAGCGATAAAAGTAGCATTTATTTCAGTTAAAATTGTGGATTCCATATGCCATTCTACATAAACTTACTGCGGTGTTTGTATGATTAACATGATGGCTGGTTTCAACATCAAAGATGTTTTCAAGCGAATGATGCCAAAACAAAACAAAATATCACTGTTGGTCAAACAAGTATTGTAAGAATTTATCTCATTCTGTTATCTAAATGTTGCACTAGCTAAATTAGTTAAAGAACAGCTAAAATTTATTTGCGAACCAAGTTTTGTGTATTAATATTATTTTCAGGGGAGGTAAATCTAAACTTTAATGCGAGCCTTATGATTGAAGAGTATATTGTTGTCCTTTAATTAGTTTAAGTTATTTTAAATAAAATTGGAATATTTGTAGGAGATTCCTTTCCGTCACATATGGAATGCACATTCTAATCTTCATTGCTCATTCGCTTTCGAGCGCGTACCAAACCACCCCAACTCGACATTGAGTTGCAAGATTCAAGTCTACCAGAAATCAGTGCTAAGCAACAGACAACAGATCAACATTAATGGCGGAAGCCTTGAGGTAACTCAAGACTAAACATGATAAGCCCTAACTTAATGAGCAGCCCATAACTGGACTCTTGTGAATAATCATTTGTGGTCACCAGGATTTTCTGCCTTCTTTGAAGTTGAATGTTGAAAATATGCTGAGTGAAACATGACTATCACGGTCGACTGTTCCCAGCATACAAACGTGACTGTAATATGTTTTTACAACTTTGTGGTAAATCTAAATTTACAAGAAATATCTTAGATGCTAATCGTCCTCCGTTGATCTTGTAGTCGAGTTTCAAGGTGGTTGGTCAGAAAGACCTCTCAAGTACGGTTACTGTGAACACACAATCTAGCTCTGGCTGCAGTAGTATGGTGGCTATTGACAATCGAGACCAGCAGATATTCAGGCTGCCGACAGCGTTAAAGAAGAAACTAGCTAATCATTTAGACATGACCTGTATGAGGGGTAATGATTGGAGGATGTTGGCCGCCGCACTCAGTTCTGATCGGTGAGTGTCGCTGCTGTGATTCTTTCAAAGTAGTTGATCAATATACAATAATCAATAATATCAATAATACATTCATAGGTCAAAAATCATAACTTTTGGTTTCAATTGATAATAAACTTTATGACTTGATAGTGGACAGTTTCTTCATGCTGGTTTAGATCAATGTTTCCTGATCAGTGGTGCTCAATTGATTCTTGCACCCCGACCCCATTAGCAAACAACAGCTCTCACCACTAAGGGGTGCGAGCTGAGGTTCAAAAGAAGGCAAGAATCAATTGTGAAATCGAAAAAAACGTATTTGTCATCGCGAAAACATTTGAGTTATCAATGAGTTATCAATGGTATCAATATGAGTTGTCAGTCGCTTATCAGCACATCCAAATGGCGAAAAATCATGAAGTTTTGTATATAGTGTAACACATTTTTCAGCAAAAAATGATCACAAATGATAAGTCAATAACAGCTTCAATTCTGAGTTATCATTTGACAAATCTTTCATCGCTTTCCGATTATTGGTAGAATGACCTTCCAATAACATATTGTTTCCATACAACGTGAATATGTTTGTTTTTCATTATGTTTAGAGCCTTTGTTGTTTTATGCCTAACAAGAGGGTGTGGAATTGCGAAATGAATAAGGAAGCGCTGTTTTAGATGGAATAGCTATTTTTCATAATAGCTGCATTAATTAGTCAACTAAATTACATGTTTAGTGTTTAAGACTCCTTTATTACTCCCTAAAAGATGCACGCCTATCATTCCTACTAAATTTTAAAAGGCAGAAAGTGTACTAGTTGTTAAGAGAGTTGGCCAATGAAGTGTGAGCTATACAAATAGGTTCTGTCCGAAGTACACACAAAACACATCGGTGGCATATCAGTGCCAAACATTGCTATGTGTAGCCACTTCCTAACATTACTATTAAAGATAATATATTAATTTCTTATCATTAGTTAACAAACAACGGCATTATCTAGGTGTTTATCTTTTAAGAAACTTGGTGCACTTGTGGGAGAATAAAAATGTTCCGAGACGTTCCTAGTGCGTGTCAGCTGTCTAGCCAACAACAAAACAAGCAAATCGCCGGTTGCTGGCACCATAAGAAAAAGAAAAGCAGTGTACGACGTTGATATTTGAGTTATAAGGTGATTGTGTTGACCATTTTTGGCTTATAATCCTGATAAAAAATGGTGATAAACATATAAAAAATGATGAGAATCAGGGTTTGCAATATAAAACAAGTTAAGGGGTGACTCATAAAGCCTGACCTTGACATCAAGTTTGTTTCACTTAAAATTTAGCATGTACAATCGGTCTTAATTTTTGGCTTGACCAGAGAGTTGGTCCACTAATAAGCATTTTTCCTCACAACTCATGAGAGTTACATCACTTACTCGTTTCGTCTTGTTATTTTATTTATTACTACTGTTCATCCTAATTGTTATTATTAATCTTTATTGTTATATGCTTGCAGACAGCTCAACTTTTTTGCATCTAAGCCAAGCCCAACTGAAGCGGTGTTGGATTTGTGGGAAGCTCGAATCACCTCAGAAGAAGCGCCGGTAGCTGAACTAATAAACATTTTGCGAGCGATGGGGCGGCAAGATGCCGTCTCAGTCTTAGAACAAAACATGGGCAATGCCTGGGTATAACACCTATATTTGGAGTTATCTCATCTTGATGATATCTATTACTAGTGGCACTAGTCACCCTATATTCTTATTATATAGCTTTAGTTTTATATACCGAGTGCTGTAAATAGTGACCACTGGCTACAGCGCTGCCACAATGAATTTTATTGATATTTTTCATATTCGTCCAACCTTTTGACATTTGGATCTAAAAACAGTTCAAAACACAATGGTGTCAAAGACTCCATATTATATTATTTCTACAACTAACAGACATAATCAAAGTTAGTTGAACTTTTTTAGTATTTTTCTATAAATATTTTACTGAAAGTGAAAGAATGTCGATCAATATTTCGTTACTACGGCTACAAAAAAGGCAAGCCGTGACAGCGTGTCTATAGTTAGACAGGCTATATCGTATGGTGCTGCACATGCTACATACATTACTAATCTCTTTCTATTGTTATTTTGGCTGTACGAACTTCGACAACAGTGAACTTCCATGTTTACTGTTGAAGTTGTTCTACCCTGCTATCCATAGAATCGCGCATGGTATATACTGCTGAATGCTCCTTTCCCATCTTGATATTTTTTCTTTTCCTACCCTTACATATCTGATTGTTTTTATGGTTGAATGATGAGCAGTCTACCATACTGTTGATTTATTCGGTGTACATATTAAATTTTATTGTATATTTCTATGGAATGCTCCTCAACCTTTTATTTAACTCTGAATGCTACCAGAAAATAAATATAATATTTTGACAAGGAACTATCTGTAAACTTGTTGTTAAACTCTATAGCAGTTACAGAAGGGCTAACCGCATCCATTCTGTGCCAAAAATATCTATTTGGCTTCTCCAGAATACATAACAAGCAAATCATTGAAATGATATGTACGCTGCAATGGCCAACTGTTTCCATGTTGAGAAGAAGAAATAAGGGAGAGTTTTGTAACTTTTTGGATCACCTAAATTGATGGTTAAATTTTGAATCTGTAAAAAAACAATAGTTTGTCGCGCAGCAAAAACCTTCCTCTTCAACTCTTTTGAGATCGGATACTAAATATTCAATGCTATACAGCGAGTACTTGCTGAGAAATCACAGAAAAAGTGCATGGTGACAATTGAAACAAGTTAAGCACCTGTGACATATGACACAGGTGCTTTCAACACTCGTATTCAGCAAACTTGACCTCTTGAGAAAAAAGACCGGTAGAAATGAAACAAAACTGATTATGAATAAAGCATTGTTCAGGAGATCACAGTGTGATAAAAGAGTTGCCCAATAGATAAAAAGTATGATCAACAACCAAGCAGTGTAATTTATTGATTTTAGTAGACATCAGCATATTGTAAGTGCAACAGCTAGCAGTGAAGTTAATATGAAGTGATTAGAATGTATGGTGAACAGAAATGCTGCTGAAACTGGAGTGCAAGAAAAGCAGACAGCTCCAATATTCGTGTCTTCGCACACTCCATAGCCCTGGTATTCCAATTTGCAGGTAATATCACATTTATGAGGTAACAAAGCGATCAGCATATCAACGCAGCCTGCAGTAATACCCTTGTTTCCAAGAACTTGCCAGCATCCCGATCTTTTGTCACATGACAAAGTACCTGCAAAGATCGTAGTGGGTCTATATTTTACTGAAAATGAACTGACTAGAAAAGAGAGCAGTTCTTCAACCGCATTGTTAATTTTTTTAAATGATTGAATGCCAACTTAAACGAGTCACTGGAGCGAGAATTACCACCAACTTATTGCAACTGTTAGGCCTTTATCAGGACTAGTATCCTGGCAGTCCTGAGCGCAGTGAGAGATGTCAGACGTAATAAATAATTGCACAATTATTCCAGAACATGGCAAGGTGATTAATCAGCTCAGTTATTAAAGCTTCAGGCTAAAAAGGTAAATGTAACAAGTTCAAATCTTGTAGGATTCAATCTTTTTTCCAACATCTAACTGTGGCTTCCGACAGATGGACGGATGGGGGTCTTATTATAGTCTAAATTTATGCATAGCACAATCTTTACTATAATAAGAGCCGTGTTCATCCATCCGTCTGTCTGTTCGTCCGTCTATCCGTCTGTCCGAAGTCACTATAAGAGCAATAGGAAAAAAGATTGCTCCGCATAGGATTTGAACCCAGATATTTGGTTCATTTGATATTAAAGCCAGCCGCACTGCCACTAAACCACAAAGCCACTTTGCCTCATTTCCAAGGTTGTGCCTATAGTGATAACACATCTTGATCTCTCATGGGCATGAGACTGCCAGCAGCCTAGTATCATCAAATAATATAATACAATTTTCTTATGAGTCATGCTTGTAAACAATACAGAAAATTTAAATAAAAAATACTTCAGTTACAAAATCGCTGATTGTGCCTCATCTTGCTTTAGGCAAAGGAGTGAAAACAAATCTTAGGCTTTAGCCTTGACTCTTTGCTATAAACTACAATATAGCTGTATTACAAACTAGTATGCTAGTAATTGTACACTAGTTGCATACAAAACCATGTACCAGCACTACCATCATTGTAGGCTTACAAAGATTTAACTGAATAAATACACCTTCAGTCATCTGTTCCAATCATCATCATCATCTGCTAGGCTTGGAATGCCATCACTCACATTTTAGTTAGCCCGGGCATGGCTCTTATGGGGGGGAGGAGAGAGCCATGCCCAGGCTACATTTTAGTCATCTCCGTGGGAAAACACAAATTATTCTTTTATAACGCACAGCATAGACTTGTAGCAACCGTAGGACAGAGTTTACATTATTTTTGTGCAAATTACAGAAGATGCAGTTGAAATCCTGAAATTCTCCAAGTTATAATTAAGTAACCGAGCAGATGTGAATTGTTGCGTAAGACAATTTTCATGAAATATTTGGCCGCCCATCTGGATGATAGTGACAGCCATTTCACATGGATGGCAAGGTGAATGCGCTGCCACGGCTGACATATCAGACGCACGGGCAGACTGTATCTACTCTTTCCAATTAATATGATCACCTAACTATCTGTTTATCTATCAAATTATACTATCAAGTGGTTAATCGCCAATTTAACGGTTACTTCTGCAAGACATCTCATCTCTATATTTGGCCAGCCCTGCTATCTCAAAATCTGACAGTAATTGCGAGCTATTGCAAGATCAAACTTGGCTGACTTTGGCCAGTTAGTTAAAAGGGCTCTTAAGCTTCAATTCGATCGTGTTTATTCGTACCCTTCCCAAGATGCACTGAGCTTATCTTGCTAATGTGAGCAATATGCATGGTCAAAGAATTGAGGATTTTACTTGGCCTGAGAGTGACTGCAAATTTCATAATACATGATGCACAGCTGAAATGAAAAAAATGCCTTCTAAACTCATTTTACCTTAATTCTTTCTATTTGAAATTGCGTAACCAAAAGCAGAGATAGCAAAAGATCTTATCTCCTTACAAAGCAAGCACTGACTGATAGCATTTCATTCGGTGCATTATACATAAACACTGTATGTTAATGGTTTATGCCATATATGTGACTATTTAATCTCTAAGTCAATGATAGAACTTCAAAAGCACATTTATATTCAACTAGTGGTGTTTGATTCATGAGTTCAGTCAAGTATTAACACCGATATGGGAAGTTTGTTAACAATATGTATGATGAAATTTACCAAAATACTCATAAAATAGATTTTTGCTTTAATAAAAATAGCTTCCGTAAAAGTGGGCAGAGCAGAGAGTATAATATTTGCAAAAAATAGTTGCACATCCTTGACTCAATAAAAAGTTATAATGTATCAATAGCCTGTGTTCCAGCAGTGATTCATTAAAACTTTAGGTGTTTTAATTGCACGAGTTACATTTCTAGCTATAGTATTGTAAAAAGATTTAAAGTATTCAGAACAGATTGGCTGGCAGCGGTAAACTTAAATATATATTTTTACATTATTTATAATCTATATATAACAAGCTCAGTTCCTCTCTGTCTAGTTGTAGCGATAAATCTACTTTGCAGAGGATTTGATTTCAGCACCTCTATTTCAAAAAGTGTTGAGCTTATTCATTTGACCACGGTGTTGAACAGGTAGCAAAAACAGCTTATAAACAGTTGCAAGTAATTCAATGTACAGGTAGTATAGTAGGTAAGGTAATGTGGGTAATATAATGTTTGTAAGCTGTTTTTTATTACAAGTGCAATGCAGGGCATTTAGCTAGTATTTTTACAACTTAGAGATTGATAGTGTTATCAGGTTCTAAGCAAGAGTGTTTGAAAGAAAGTTACAAAGTGTAGCGTTTAGCCATGAGTATTATTTTTTAGGTTTTGCCGACACTTTTGTTACAAAAATTATAAACTTTGTGATAAAATGTGATATAAATTGTGAAAAATACTCACCAAAAGAATGACCTTGAACTACATGGGGGCATGAGACAACTTGCTGGTAATGTGACTGATAAGGTGAACACCTCCTTGTCTCGCAGTTGTAGAAGAAACCTGGAGCACAACTACACTTGTGGTTATACATGCAGTTGTAGCCTATGTGTGAGGTACACTTGTCAGACACCTGCACGCAGTACTCGTCCAACAAACTTGAACAGTTCCCGTTTACTGAGTGGCCATGCTTACATGGTGCGCATGTCTCCTCGTAATCATCATAAAAACCTTTGCCTGTAAAAAATAAAATACTAGCATTTATTAAAAACGCAAAAATTAGCTTGAAGCAGATGACCTCTTTAAACACCAAAAACTGAGGCTAATATCAAATTTTAAAATTGGAGTTGCTGTTTTTCGTTGGTAAAAATTAATAAAATGTTTTAGTAAAATTTCACCGTGCAGTTTATCACCGAACAGAGTTAATTAAAAGAAATCTTTTAAAAGGTAGTTTGAATGAAATTTTTTTAGATTTCAAAAAGACACCCTTTTAGCATTCAATTTTGCTGACCGCATTCAAAATAGAAGCAGTTGAAACTCTACAAATCGCCTTCGTCAAAAAGACTATAACCACGATAGAAACATTATGTTAAAAATTTATGCAAATAAGTTATTTCTGATGAAATTATAACAGAATCACTTAAAACTCCCGAGCCGTAGCAAGGGTGCTTTTTGCCTGTTTGGTGTATTTGAATCCTGATCTGAGAACTCTGCCTGGTGCCAAAAACTGGTGCCAAATTTGACTTCACTTAAAATTATAGATGATGAGCTGATGCTAACATCCTGAAACTACTGCAACAAACACAGTCTAAACTCTTGATAAATATCATAATGCTTGAACCTAGTCATTGCGCAACATATCAATTTACTAGTCAAGCATCTAATGGGTTAATCAAAATGAAAACTAGTGAAAAGTTCCCACAGTTATCTGGTGATCATATCAACGCTATCTGATAAGACTGTGGGAGTCATTGCCAGCTGTGCAGAATGCTACAAGAATGTTCAGAATGCTGCAGATCACAACTGGCTGCTGTTAGATGATGCATTTTTTACACTTAATTATTTGCTCCTTTGCGTTGACTTACTCCAAGGTTGTTAAATGCTACCACCACAAGCTGAGCACAGTTGCAAAAGAGATAAGTGAATTTACTCATGTTTCAGTTTATGAACTTTCTGTTACTACAACCTTCAATTCACTATCCTGATTCCTTTGCAATCTTGTTAGATTACCAACTTTCAAATACTTTTGTTCAACTTCCACAATTCCTGATTTCTGTTTTTAATCTTTTTTTTTTCTTTTTTAGGCATGTAATGAAAAGCATTCGTAGAGAATTATCTTAAGGATTATGGAATTCAACTGCTGATTAAAAAGAGTTACTACGGTGTTTTTATTTAATTCATGTACAACTGAGGCAGATACAAGTCAGCACTAAAGGCCATCAAAGTTGAGTACATACACTAGCTAGTCACACAAGTGTTGCACTCTTTTACAAACCGATACGAAGAGTAGCTATATAAATACAAATTTCTAATTTTAAAAAATTTTTTAAAACGAAATATTTTAGAAATCAAACTTTTAAAATGTCTTTGTTCAATTCCCTCAATTTTTTATTTCTGTCTTTTCATTATTTTGAACCGTAACAAAAATATCATTTTGTTGATTATTACAAAAGTTATTCGTGCATGCATAGGCTACTCAATGAGAGATCTGATTTCTGCAGTCAAGGCTCAATAGGAGCTGGAATGCATGTCACCTATCTCGGCCAGTGATGTGTAATGAATTAATTGTTTACTTTTGGTGTTTGCTAATAGAATGCAATACGCAACAGTTCGTGGTAAAAAAGAATTAATGGTCAATATATCCATTTCTATTTAAAAATTCATTATTAACAAACAGTCTAAATGACCTTGTAAAAGTAACAAATAGAAACTGTGTAATAGATATCATCTACTTATCAATTGGTTGTAGAGAATGAAGTGAATTGCTCGTGATTATTGTTGGCGTAGCTCGGCGCAGCTAGTATGATGCTGGCAGGCATGCAATTTCCTAACACAGAAAACTGTGTCAAGACCGTAAAACTGGTTTAGAACTGTAAAGCTGTGTACCATAAAATTCTAGCATGAATGGTTCTTAAGCCGCTGTGCTATTTCTCACGGTTATAGCGGTTATATGAAGCTGTTGAACAGCAAGAATTCAATAAACTTCAAAGCTTATCAGATCGAATTGATATTAAAGATAATATTGCACAGATTATCCATATGAATTCACGCTGAGAATCTGCCAAGCGAAGTTAATCTGCCATGGAATTATTTTTGATTGCAGATTATATTTTGACTGCTGTCGGCTGGAGAGAAGCGTGTTGACACTTACTATAAAGTACTCACACTACTGCATCATAGAATAACTGTTAAAACATTCATGTGTAGTACTTGTGTCTAGTACAACTCACCATAACCCTGTTGGTAGAACACAGGTCTTAAAGTTGTGAGTTCTAGTCGCAGCTTGAATGTTTTTTTTTACGAGTTTTTGTTAAAAGCAGAATAATCTTCAATCTCTTATTTTGTTCAGATTAAGATGTACAGTATTAGATGGGATAAAAGTTTATGATTAAAGATTAGCTGACATTTCTATAACAAGCGATAGAAGAATTTAATATGGAGCAAAGAGCATCTTCAAGAGATTTCTGTTTGGTGAAGTAGGTGACAGCATGGTCGAAATAATCATGACAGTCTGTGCAGTCAATTAAATAAACTATTCCTTTGCTGTGATGCCAAAAATTGATAAACAGAAAAAAGAATATATTTCTGATACATTCAGTGATTCTCAAAAATACAGTGGTAACACATTCCTTTATATCTGAGATGCTTTGAAGAGACATACGTGTAAATGTAAACATCTTTTTTCAACAGAGATAGGTGAAGTGCAGACAGAAAATGATAGGAAGTAATTTAGGCACTCTTACCGCCGCCGTGCTTAGAGTTGGAACACATACAAGCGCCGTACTCTGCCTGAGCAGTGTCACATACAGCCAACCCACCCATCCTGTGCTTGCAGATGATGTCACCCAACTGACAAGATGACCTGTCAACTTCCTCTGGTTCCATGAGTGACGTTCCATCCGCGTAAGATGACAGGTTCACGCTGCCTGCGAGGCAAATTATTATTTCTCTTAAAACAAAAATTTCTATAAGTGGAAATATGTCAATACAATATCTGTGTGGATCACGCTTCAAATTGTCTTAAGCAGAAAATATAATAAATAACATTATCAGAGAGTGACTGTGGGAGTTGTCAGGGACTGATGGTAGGAGTTGTCAGAGACTGGCTGCAGAAATTATTTTATAACAAAACCCTGCCAAGTACACTTAGCAAATAAATTTTATGTTTTTGCTGTTAAGTTTTTACTTGCTCATAAATTAAAATGAATAGCAAAAAATTTTGAGACACATAAATTCACTTTCAAATTTACTTTCAGATTTACTTCAAAATGACAAAAGATATTGCAATTGCTTGTCTGAACTGAAGTAAAAAATGAACTTTGCTGCATGGTAAAAGTATAGTTTTCCAATTTGTGTAAAGAATTTTGGGTTTGATTCTCATCCATTATGCTTTTAAGATATTATTTTCATTTTGTGATTTAATAATTCTGTACAGTCTTTTTAATATCCAACTTTAATCAAATGCGAAAGAACAGTTTGTAATCAAATATTGCAAGTGGAAGCAAAAGAAAGAGTGGTTCACAGCAGTCAAATAACAAATCCTGAGGTTAGTATAAAAATGTAGATTTGATATTTTCCGTCAGCTCTCGCTAGTAGCTGTTTGTATCTGCTGTAATGTACAAGTTGACTGCTATTATTTTTGTACTTTTTGCAGATTACTAAAGATATTATAAAGCATTTTTTTTCCAACTTTTAAAAAACATGGCTAATGCCACGAACATGCTAGCAATTGTTGGGTTGAATGGGAAAGTGACCTGCAACAGGCTTTTTTTGTTTAAACTTACAAGGACTATTTGAGTTAAGAATTAAATTAGGAAACAAGGAAAACCAATATAATTACCGACAAGGTGATGCTCTGTAAAGTCTGCCACACAGCAGGTACTGCCAACAGGGTTGTGAAGACAACTCCAAGTTGATGCAACAGGATCAAAGTGAGGAAAATAGCTGTGTAAGCACACGCACCTGTGGCTGTAAAAGACATTTATGGGAATAGAAAGTATCAGCATGTGTGTACTAAAATGGTTGATTGTGTGAGGTTATACTGTGTTTGGTTCTACGAGCTTCAAGCCATACAACTTTTTATGAGTTTGATCTAGTTTCTACTGTCTTCTAATTTCACTAAAAAGATTGTGCTCAATTTTTAACATATATTAAACTGTTAATAAAGTATATAATAAAGAAAAATACCTTTTTTGCGCAGTCATGTTCAAATCAACACTTTCTACATAAAAAATAACTCCAACTGCAGTGACTTTTTGAGAATAAATAATATGATTTTAGTACAGAAGAGCGTATTGTTTCTTTTAAAACTAGATAAGGTTGAATTCCAGTCAGTATAGTGACCGAAGTCACTATCAATGTATCATTTTTGAAAATTTGTTAAATCTTTTTTTGGTTTCTCCCATTTAGCGGTTCCACTGCAAACAGAATATCTTGGCACAAAGTATATTGGGACCATTTGCAGCTGATATTTGGTGCAAGAGTAATTGTGGCTGGATGTCCTTCCTAACACCACCAATGGTCTTTCTGTGATTTGAACCACCGACTTACCGATTGTATGCCAGCGCACTAACCACTAAAGCACAGCTGCTGTCTTAGAACTTTGCTAAATGTTGCGTTATATTTACGTGAAAACCGTGTCAAAATCAGCAAACATCGCAGATCTAAGATTATTTTTGGAAAATGTGCAATTGAAATGCATACATTTAGCATTTGTCTACTCATTTTTCTTTGGTTCTTATTGACTATAAATATAGGAAAGCTAACTCCTGGCTATAAAAAAGGTTTAATACCTGTTTTGTTCATGGGTCAACTTTTGCTCATTATCAACATGATTAACTGGATCTATTAACCCTTAACAAATGAATCCACAAGTCTGAGCTCCATAAAGCTAAACTAAATAGTAATGTTGACAAGTAGCCCATGACATAGAACTTGTATTAGCAAGTTACCATGGTGTAAAGGTATATAGCAGCGCGTAGTGACAGCCTATATAATATGGTAGTATTTATTATCACTTTCAATAAATTCTGATAGTATCCAATACTAAATTAGACAATAGGTAAATTAAGCAGAAAACGTTGCCAACTTACTTGACGCAAATAGAATGATTTGCCTTGCAGTCTATTGAGCTCTGGCAGCCTGAATCAACAGTGGACAAACTTCCTGTCACAGTATTTGACGAGCGATAAGTTGGAGTGATCTTACTTGCAGTGGAAACAACTCCAAGAGTACTAACATCGCCGCTATAATTCTGACTTGTAGAATTACTAGCACAAGCTAATATTTGAAAAACAGTTAAGACTAAATACTGAATAACTGCGCAGCACACACAATGCATGTTAATATTATTAAATGTCAATTATTAAACGTAATGTTAAAGTGATGAACTTCTAGATGGCCCCGGCTAATGTGATATCTGATAAAAAGAATTATGTACAATATGTAATATTGGCTAACAGTTAAAATAGAATGAAAAGAAAAGTTCGCAGAAGGAAAAAATTGATGTACACAAACTAACATGCATCAATAAAAACAAATTAAGTTCTTATTTGTAAAATAATACAGTACTGTATTCTGAAAAACTAATGTCGACTCCAAACACTAAGCTTTGCAATATTTTTAACTGTGTACAAAATCGACACTAAAAATTATATTGATAGTTGCCACTACGAGCTAAAATTGCTATAGCAAAGGACATCACATCATTACTTATAAACATTTCAATAATTTCATGAAACATACAAAAATATTGAAAGGATAACTTGACTGTACATAAAGCTCAGTTCATTTTGCATAAAAACCTGTTAAGAATGAGCAGAACTGTACACAAATACCGGTAGATACAGATGAGCGTATAAACATGTCTTTTGAGACAACTCAGCTGATAATGTTGAAACAAGTTTATCAAATGGAATGCAGTGCCAAGTGAATGACTTTATGCCACGTGTATGAAGCGCACAACGCCGAGTGAATCCCAAGTGCCAAGGACTTCACATATTTAAATGAGCTAAACTGAAAACTGTCTCCTCGTCAGTCCGTGGTGTCCCCGCAGTCAAGGATGAGCTCCTCGAGCCTAGTGAGTTTATATCTGCTGCACAAGTCAAGGATATCTTTAATCACTTCTTGTCCATTGCGAGAAAGCAAAAGGTTGACGAGAGCGATGAGACGAGGTCTTTCACAGCTGCTGTTCATGTAGTTAAGGAGTGAAGGAGTTGTCCTCTCTGACAGCTCATCATCTTCAGTTTGTGATACATCTGTTTCCTAGATTATAGAAACGTGAGGTGACTGACTCAAAGTAGGCTAAATCTCCTGAGAAATTGCTTTCTCATGTTTTAACAATGCTGCGCAATAACAGAGCTAATCTGGCTCGAAAAAGAGAATAATTGTGATAGGCCTGACATGGGTAAGAAACGTGTGGAAGCAACAAATCAAAGGCAACATCTAAATTTATGATGAATTGTTCAAAACGTTACGAGGCTTCTATCTAAAGATGAAAAGATTGCTAAACCCACCAATAACAAACTGCTAGAGCACTTGTAATGATTCATACAATTTATTAAATGACATAGTAAAATGCACAACATGCTTTGATTGGTTGCTCAATTGTTGCTAGCACAGTCACAACATCAAAGAGAATTGTTTGAGTACTACCCACTAAAAATTCATCTGTCATACAGCCCATGACAAAAGTGATAAAGGAAAAAGAAAGGGTACTGCCAGTTGAGAAATGCGATATTAGCAGTCAAATGGCACTGCAGTGCAATAGGAGAACTGCAATGGTCGCTGCAATGGTAGCTGTAATGTACTGGGTGTTATTATGTACAACAAACAGCAATAATGAAAGGAAAATATTATATGTTTATCTCTCCCCTGCAATAGGAGAAATGCAATATTAGAAGTAAAATGGCAAGCTGCTGTGTAATATACACAGGCTGGGGGGGCTGTATATCATTGGTCATAGCAACCAATATCAAGAAGTTGTGATATTTATCTAGAATTCTGTATTTATATCTAAAAAATTATGCTGAATTTAAAAATCTAACAGATTTTAGCTGGTTTTCATAGAAATAGCTGTATATCTATAAGAAAATGTAGGCTTATTACTTAATTTTGCAGATATTAAAAACGGCTTGGCAGTACCGCGATATTGGGCACAGCCGCAGTATCATCAACAAAACCTTTAGAAAAATAATAACAGTAACATATTGCACACCATCGGTCACTATATACTTCAATCTTGTAAATTTGAATGATTATTCTTTTAACTAAATCTTATAATAATCTTATAAAACCGAGTAATTATTCTTATAATTAAATATTGTAAAAATCTTATAAGAATTGTTAGAAAAATATCTCGTCATTTCCTTTACTTTCACTGCTTTGGACATCAGTTGGAATACTAAAGTACTCATTATAAGTATCCAAAATGTCAGAGTCTGGTAGAATCGGCAAAAAAGAAACGATTACTTTTCAGTACTTCTACGTTAATTACAGAAACCTTCGTCAATTGGGCAATGCCATAGACTGATGAAATGTCCACGTTTTTTTTTCGTGAAATGCGCATGACTTAATGGTTCTACTATCTGTCGCACAGCCTCATCAGCGCTTCGTTGGCCGGTCTTAATTTTGATTAACAAAGGTTTGTCAAGTTTTAATGGCGATTTTAGGCCAAATTAATCTGTCTATTTATGTATAATCCGATCAGATGGGTTACTTTTAGGATATTGCGTCAACTTTTCAAAGACTTGGTAACATATTTAAATAGGTTTATATGTGTTTTGTATCATTATTATACTTGAACGACTCTACACAAAAGTGGTTAATTTTTTTCATGGGATTTTGGTACAAGGGTTTGGCAACGGCCGTTGACGGATAATTTTTGGGAGTTGTGTGCGCATATGCATTTATCATAAAGCTCCCAAACAATCGCTTCGCTCGTGTTTGGTCGTGGGATTAGCTGTAATTACCCCTTTCTGGCAACCATTAAAGAAACTGTATGTAGTCAGACTTAAACAGGCATTGAAAGACAACAAGTATAGCTCAAATAGTTGAACAAATTATCACACCATGTTTAAAACTCAACCACCATCTATTGGCTGTTTAAATCCCCTTGAAATCATGTGGTTATTTGTATGCAACAATCTGGAAGCTTCATCCTTATGAACAGTTTTTTCTCTCTTACCAAAATCAATTTACAGTAAACCCTCGCTACATCGTGGCGCACCTTTCGGGTTTCAGTGCTTCGCGGTTATGAAATGTTCATTAAAAAGTTGAAAAAAATTAATTTTAAGGCCTTAAAAAATTAAAATACATATATACATGTATATGCTTACATAAAATACACTTACCATAATGTGACATCCTTCTAACAATGAACCCAGTTAATGACAAGTATGAATATTCAAACCAGATGTAGTCTGAACTACAACAGTACTGCGTGAGTGCATTATCTGGCTTAAAATACTTGGACTGAAGTTGAAATATAAACTCAAAGTCAATCAAGAAAACTTCAATTTACTTACTTATACAGGGAATGAATACAATATTTAGAAAGCAGTTTGTGTTCTGGTTTTAAATTTTGGCTCATAAATTACATTTATATATATAAATCTCAATGTTTGTCTGTCTGTCCTTCGTCTGTCCAGTTATAGTGATAAAGTTTTAGCAACGAAAAATCGCTTTTGTACAGGATTTGAACTGACGAAATTCAAATTGCAAATCTACTAACAAGCGCGTCTAACTACAAGGCTAAACCGTTCTTATCATACCGACCGCTTTTACCATATACTGCATATCATTTTTGTGATTGCATACGCTAAATGTGCACTTTTTATTATTAACTACCATTACCTTTTGCATTTGTTTTTTTTTCAACTTTTTAAAAGTTTTTTACCATTCCTTTATTTTTAATTTGTAATTTTCAAATGGGCTGTTTCAATTTAAAATGTGCCGTTACACTCATATTTCTGGTTTCGGTAAATCTGTAAAACTAATGTTTTTCACATAAATAATTGTATTATCTGGAGTAGGAATTGCCTCTACATTCTCTCTCCATTTGGTCAGACAAAGTACCAAACAGAGAAAGTTCAATTTCTCATTTTTACGTTTGCACCAGTATCAAGAGGTATCAGTATCGAGGTATCAGAGTCGTACATCAAGTCATTGAATACATTGAGCTTCTGCTGCAACAGTAACCTTTTTTATATACACACTTCCACGTACTCATTGTTTATTTTTTCTCTTAATTTATTTGAACTGCATAAAAACACTTTTTTCATGATATGAAGTTTAAAAGTTAGATTGGTAAATGCTATATATGTGTAGGATTTTCTATCATGAGAATCTTGGGTAAGATTTGGTGAATTTGTCAAAGTTTTTCAAACATTCTCAAATTTTCGTTTGTCATAATACAACATCTCATCTATCTAAAACTTTAAAACCTTTTAAAATCAACCTATTGGTCCAAAGTATATTGACAATTTTGTGACGTCTCATCCGAACGCGAATGCATGCGACAAAAGGGCAACATGAGTCATAAGACACTAATCCCCTCGATAGCACAGCATGGTGTGACACCCTGTGTTTACTGACTTGCAGGAATATAGTACACCGGCTTGATGTTTTGAACACTTCATTTCTCTTAGCTTGTCTCTTTTAATCAGTCATATTGTAATTATAATTATGACATTACTGACTGTTGTTTTCGCCTTATTCTTTCTATTCTCTGCAAAGTTTTTAGTAACTTTTGCCTTCTTTCAATTTAGGTGGCATTTCTCTTAAGGGCCTATTTAAAATGACATAATTATGTTAGTTGCACCAGTAGAGTATTATACCAGGTGGCCCGCATAGCTGTTATAGTGCTTTATTCCCAAACCGATCTAAGTAAAATACTGCTTAGTTGATGTATAGAGATTAACACCATCTCAAGTATTAAAATAAAAGAGATTTAATTCAAATAAAATTGCATCAGTATACAGATGCTATCAAACTGCGACAAAGCTATCTATATTTAATGAATAATATTTGAAATGATTTATTTTACTAATTCCATCAACTAAATATTAGTAACTATTCTTGTGACTGGCTAAATTGTTGATAACTAACATTTGAGACACTTAATAAACATTTATAGAATATGAACAATAAATATTTACTAAGAGTAGTTGTAATCTGAGCCTTGGTGATATTTTAATATGTAGTGTCGGACTATTAATATTAACTAATAATAATATAACTAGTATTAATAATATTATTCTATATTTATAATGAATATAATAATTATCATTTAGCTAGTAAATGGTAATTTAAAGTTAAATAAACAATGAAGATAAGGCAATACATTACACCTTGTAAATATAAAATCTTGTTAGATATTGTATTTCAAAAATGCTATTCAATTTCATGTGAAAATAAAAACATTATAATTTCGACTTGACATATTAATAACCATATTGTTAAAACGAAGTGTTTTTTTTAATGTTTGCATTATCGTTATTTACTATCTTACCATTTACTATCTATCACGATCGTAATTTAGACGAAACTAACAAATGACAAGAGTATTTCAAAAGCACATTAGCCTAATCATTAGTGTAAGACAAGCGCATAGTTACCAGTATGTTATATAAAATCTTGATTTTAAATAAAAAATTTACTACCAGTCTAGGTATTTGCTTACAACGCAAATCGCTAATAGAAATGTAGTTATACGTACACTAAAAAGTAATGACTGTGACAATCATCCCTGCTCATACACATCCTTATCAGTATTACTATTTAAAAAGGCGTAAAGCGAGTCTATGTTATTGAAACGAACAGGACTAACTATGAACAGGCAACTAACTAAGATCTCTTCTACAATTATCTGTATATTCAATTTGGCAAATCAAGTATATAGGTCTTTTTTCATTCTTGAAGTTGAAGTTTGGGATAATTTCAAATTAGCCCTGAAGGGTGATAATCATAGTAGTTGAATTAGAGTGTCATATAGGATGCATCATGAGCTCATGAACTGCATCTTGTCTGTTTTGTATGAGGGCTCATGAAATCGTGTCATTATGTAAACATAATTGATCAAAACAATATTTTTATATGAGCAAATATTTTGTTTGATCAATTATGGTTAGCAAAAGGTCGTCGCATAAACTTTGAGCAAAACAGCGATTTTAGCAAATAACTCGAAAATTAAAAACTAGGACAAAAATGGCAATCAGTATAATAAAAATCACTCAACCAAACTCGCTGAAAAAGTTGCATCCTCAAGAATGTAACACTGTTTCTATTATTTTCCATTCTATTTATGATTTTTACTGATAGTAAAGATATAAGCTTGCGTCTACATCTACTGTATATATATATTTCTCCAAGTATGTCATCGTCTTAGGATCTGACTGTGATTTCGACTATAGCTATTAAAATTTTGATATTAAAATTCCGTGTTCTGTAGGATTTGAACTCACGACTAATGCATCAACGAGTTCCTTATTCGAACAATCTACCATTGAGCTACAACAGCATATTACTCAAAAATGTTTTCATATACCGCATACCCCATGCGCATGCTAATTATTAAGCATTGCACCCACGCGTTACGATGCCTATGTTCAGAAATATTTTGCGACCAAGTATATGCATGCGATGTTTTCTCGTCTTTTTTCGTTAGAGTTAGGTAATAGTTTATCTTGAACTTAAAATTTGGCGATTTTTGTACTGATTATATACGTTACTAAAAGACAAACGTTGCATCGACATTTTGTATTTTACATACTCGCTATTTATTTCACATCTACATTTGTTTGCTCTCCTAATTTATTTCCGCTGCTCCGAAAACTTTTTCCCAGCCACGCTACGTTTTCTTGATTCCGATAATAGCGCATTAATTATAAGTATTTCCACGCTAAATGACTTGTTAATTGAAACTCTAAGAATTCTATTAATTCTATGAAATGATGTTTTTTCGTCTTCGCCGTATTAGAGCTAGTTTGTTTTTCTCAAAATGGCAATAATTTCTCCCAAAATTGAAATTTGGCGATTATATCTCAGTTCAGCGTCATCCGTTATAATAAAAATGGTTGGCAAACAGATGATAAACAGTGATAGAATTTAAGTTGAAAGTTTACTAAAATGCATACGAAAACTTCTTTCAAGTATGTGTTTAATAACCTAAATTCATATAAGTAAGATTCAGCCTTTGTGTTACACGTCTGTCTTCAACGTAAGAACCCTGCACGAAAAACATTGTAATGTTACATTTTTTGCAGATCATACCCACAAAATGCACCAAAGTTATGTAGGTAACTATAGTTACTAAGGTTAACATATTGTTTCGTTACTATTTTTAATGATGATGATTTTGATAATTTCTGACAGGCAGTGATTGCATTAGATAATTACTATGGGATTCTATACCACTAATTAATTACCACGGGGTTTCTATACCCAGTGGTCGTCTATACGATATTTTCACCTTATGATGCCAACACTAAAACAAATTAAAATCATATAATCATATTACCAAATAATTTTTCACTGTAATCATAGCTAAATGAATTATATTTAATTATTACTTGCTAATGATTTCACATTTTCATTTAAACACCTTTACAGTTTTATTTTTCCTCCCAATTTATTTCAACGAAACAGAAACACTTCTTTCATGATATGAGATTTAAAAGTTATAGTTGTTTAAAAAAGCTTGAAAACCTTTACAGCTGTTTTATTTTTCCTCTAAATTCATTTGAACTGCTTAGAATTATTTTCTTATGATATGAAACTTAAAAGTTAGAATGGTAAATGTATACGGTATGTTCAATAACAATTGATTTTCTGTGCAAGAACATTTTTATTACCCGGGCAACGGCGGGTAGTACAGCCAGTTGACTAATATAATACATCGCGCGATTAAAATGACTAAATCAATGACACATCTCCAAAATGAAGTCTTTTAGCATTAAAAACTTGGCCAACCATTGCCATGAAATAAAGAGAGAAAACCGTGCTCACCTCAGTATTCATGATAGTCACAGTCTCGGCTATTATAACATAGAGAACTTCTTTTAAAGTGCGAATAAGGCTGCTATTGCCAGATGTGAGGCTAGGTGAGCTCTTTGGTGTGCCAAGAATAACAACCTCTTTGTCACACGCATATATTATCTTGAGTAGACATCTGATACAATCACCTCCTGTAGCAGAAATCAGAAACCAGTTTTACTAAGGCTGAGGAATTGGAACAGAAATGGCAAGTAAAAAACTACTTTACTCCCATACCAAATGTCTTTCTGAGATCTGAGGCTATGAAAATTATTTTGGTTTCATCCTACATGTAGTTAATACCTATCAGACAAGGTACAATCTGGAGAAAATTTAAATTACATATCAGGAAACCAGATATGGCCAATGAAATGCCTAATTTAATTATGTGAAAATACAAAAAAAATTTTCAAATCTGAATATGTTTTCTAAATTTAGCATGGTAGAGGTTTTTTAGTCTTGGTGAAATTTTAATGAGGAAACCAAATGACGATGGTTAAAAATAGCGACTCCAATTTTACTGGAGGCAACAGCCCTAGTGCGCTGCCTAATAATGGAGAGAAGACGTATGTTATGTCTATTAGAGCTGATAATAAAAGAAATAGAGAAACTGGGATTACAAACCAGTTTAATCTACTAGATATAAAAGGTAAGACTGTCTACCAGAGCTTCACAATATGGCGGTCATCCTTTGGTGGTGATGATTTTTAAGGTATACGATTAGAGGTAGACGGTAGAGGAGGAAATCGTATAAACGATACGACAATGTAATGGTGATTTATCTCACATTTGGTGATTTTCAGAGTGAACGATACTAGAAGTAAAACGCTTAAGCCTTCTAGTCTTAAGATAAGCTCATTCCATGGCCTTCCACGCACACGGGCATCCATGGAATGTTTCCAATTGTCATGAACACAAAACAGTTTCTTTTTATGTTAAAATACACAAATAAATCTTATCAACAATTTACAAGTATCTTTACATAATAATATAGCGATATATAGCGAATTATCTATAAATAGACGATCCACTATATATCGCAAATCGATATTGCAAATTTGCAATATCGAATCAAACCGTTTGGTGATTATTGGAAATCTTATGACTTTGTGGTAAGTTATGGTAGTTACCTCCTCATTACAACCTATTTACTTAAAACTGGAAACAATGATGATTGTTTTAGAAAATAGAAGTGATTGTAATTTTTACTCACAATTCACATTGGGGAATTAAATTAAGAAAGCTACACCTCAACTTATGGTGATTTCAGCATACAAATTTTTAGACAGATGATTAAAATCTTGAGCTAATAAAAGTGATACACATACAACATTCAAATTTTCTTAAAATATTGTTCTTGTTTACATAGTTTGATCCTACAGAAACAAATAATAAACATCATTGTTTTTTTATAATAATATTAGCTGTAAACAATCACAAGACACCCTATAAAACGACTACATAGAATATCTCTCTAACCACAGGAAATGAGGTAATGAACCTGAATAAAGAAGGCTGTAACCAGCAGGAGAGGATGTAAGCATTATATTCAACACAGATACCGCTGATGCTACTCCAGCTGACCGAGATTCTGAAATAAACCAAGAAATATTTTCAAAATTGCACACTTTTAACATAAAAATATGAATTATACTTTCGCACCCAAAAATTATGCATTATGAGAGTGTGTACAGCAATATGAATACAATCAACCCTCAACACACAGTCAATTCATTCGTATGTCAAAACGCGGTATGATATTATTGCTATAAAAATACAGGGTGTTCGAGCCATAAAAAAAATACATATTTCAAATAACAATAGACAACATTAAAACAAATTTATTACATAAAACTAACAAAAAAGCTAAAGTGAAACACCTAGATTATATATATATATATATAAGTTTATATTTATATTAAGTTTATAGAAGAAAAATCTCTCTTTTAAGTTTTTATATATATATATAACCAAATAAAAATTGTTATTCTTACTTTACCTCGAAGACATGTAAACAGAACTGTAGACTCGGCAATGCGTACTTACAGTGTTATAGTAAGTGGTTGAAATATGGGGTTTAACTTTCTCCAATTTATTCTAGTTTATAAGTTGATTTAAATATTACTTATTATTTTTATAACTTGGGTTTAATATTTAGTTTCATTATTTTTACTTATATAACTTCAATGTTTTGAGAAATTTCAAATGCTAACTAATGAAAATTACTTCCCATGTTCAGATGAATATTTTCAAAAATTTTACGCCGCGTGAAAAAATGGCATGTATAGGTGATCTTAAATGGAGGTTTGATTGCGCATGTCAGGAAAGCTAAAAACAGTACCTTCCAAGTTGACTATCTCATCTTCACAAATTTTAAGTAAGAATTCGACAAGAACATCTGCAATCGTCTCAACCTGGTCGACAATGGCTGAGACACCGCTAGTCTGTGTTGATATGAGCTGGAGACTATGCAGTAAACTATAGGTACCTTCCTCATTACTCAACCTGCAGTGTACAAAGAATTGCAAGCTACGCATGGCAAATGTTAAATCATATTGCCAACTGCGCAGCCGCTGCTAGAAAAGGATGGGAGTAATGGGAAGCTGGTAAATAAACAATAATAATGGTGATATTAATATTAGCCCGTAAGATAATTAGTCACAAAACTAACAAGTAACCCGAGAGACAAACAGCAATGTTGGCTACTAGCAACAACAACAAGCAAATCATCATGAAAAGGAGAAATCTTTACTATAGTTAGAGCTGATTCCGTTCGAAGCCACGAGTGTAGGTTGAAAAAAATACTGCATCCTTCTGGATTTGAACTAATGACTTTTAGCATGTTAAGCGAGCACCCTAACAATTGCACCAGTCGATCGCTCAACAGGATTATAGAATAATTTTAGGCATGGTTTTTACACCTGATAATCTCTCACAACACCCTAGATTGCCACGGTTGGGAAAACAATTACGTCCAACATGATTTGAACTTGTCTTTACTATGATAAAAACCATGTCTGTCTGTTCGAAGCCAGGATTGAAAGTTGCAATAAAAGATTGCTTCACACAGGGTTCGAACTCCTTTCATTCAACTTGGTAGACCGACACTTCAACAACATTTGTGCAGATACTGTTCTTATTGTCTATCGACACACCTGACAATCTCCCACGCAAGACAGCCAAAGTCGTAGTATATACAATAATTAACCAAAATAACTGACAGACTACACGGTAGTGGTGAAAAGAATGACTAAAACCGATAAGTACGAACTATATACATGTATACTATACTAAGATACTACCGAGTAAGCAATCAGATAAATTGTCAGCTACTAGCAAACACACAGGCCTATAAATACCAAAGCATTGGTTACCCGAGCTGTTTGAGAGCTTCTATAATGGAAGTAACGAGCTGGACTGATGACCAACTGGCACAGAGAACATCTGAGAGATCCAAGAGGTTGTCTAGTAGATTGGCTGAGTTGGATATTAGATCCCCTACAATGAAAACACATATTTACACATTATACAGGGGATTGGACCCATTAACAGAACCACAGCTTCACACAAGTCGCTACTAATTTGAATGCAGATATTATGGAGTATTGAGACATGAATGTAAATTCATATGAATGACGACTCATCTGAACAAAGACTCGTATGAATAAAGACTCGTATGAATAAAGACTCGTATGAATAAAGACTCGTATGAATAAAGAGTCGTATGAATAAAGAGTCGTATGAACGAAGACTCGTATGAACGAAGACTCGTATGAACGAAGACTCGTATGAACGAAGACTCGTATGAACGAAGACTCGTATGAACGAAGACTCGTATGAACGAAGACTCGTATGAACGAAGACTCGCATGAATGAAGACTCGCATGAATGAAGACTCGTATGAATGAAGACTCGTAAGAATGAAGACTTGTATGAATGAAGACTCGTATGAATGAAGACTCGTATGAACGAAGACTCGTATGAACGAAGACTCGTATGAACGAAGACTCGCATGAATGAAGACTCGCATGAATGAAGACTCGTATGAATGAAGACTCGTAAGAATGAAGACTTGTATGAATGAAGACTCGTATGAATGAAGACTCGTATGAACGAAGACTCGTATGAACGAAGACTCGTATGAATGAAGACTCGTATGAATGAAGACTCGTATGAATAAAGACTCGTATGAATGAAGACTCGTATGAATGAAGACTCGTATGAATGAAGACTCGTATGAATGAAGGCTCGTATGAATGAAGACTCGTATGAATGAAGACTCGTATGAATGAAGACTCGTATGAATGAAGACTCGTATGAATGAAGACTCATATGAATAAAGACTCGTATGAATAAAGACTCATATGAATAAAGACTCGTATGAACGAAGAATCATATGAATAAAGACCCGTATGAATAAAGACCCGTATGAATAAAGACTCGTATGAATGAAGACTCGTATGAACGAAGACTCGTATGAATGAAGACTCGTATGAACGTAGACTCGTATGAACGAAGACTCGTATGAACGAAGACTCGTATGAATGAAAACTCGTATGAATGAAGACTCGTATGAATGAAGACTCATATCAGAATGAAGACTTATATGAGTGCAACCTTCCATGAATGCAACCTTCTATGAATGCTGACTATTACGAATACAAACTATTATGAACACCTGTAAATAAGCATGCATGATCACAAATTCACAGAGAACATGTATTCAGAGTGAAACTCCAAAATGTACTAATATTTGAAATATTAATATTATAATATTTAGTACAATATGAAAATAATGTGGTATATATTATTTCCATATTATATTAGTACACTTATAAAAGTGTACTAATATAATATGGAAATAACTACAAATGCGTAAGAATAGCGCAACTGTAGAACACATAAAGCTAATGATAAGACATAATTGTCAATGAGACAATTTATGCAAAAAATAGAAAACCCACAACAAACACTAATTCGATCAAGCCTGTGAGTGAACCATGATATAGCTGTCGTCTCCTAAATGCAACCATCTACTCCTCAATGTATCAGTTGTTATTACCAGCCCACCTACATGTTCCTACACCTAAACAAATGGGTCACAATACTCACTGTTGACTGAGCTACTCAGTATGAATGCGATATTTTGGCAGTGCTGAGTGTCAGACCCCCACGCTTCTAACCATGTCTCTTGACACTTCTCGCTAGAGAGAACCGTGGAGAGAAATCTGGTGGCCTCA
Organism: Watersipora subatra; assembly: GCF_963576615.1. Classification (NCBI taxonomy): domain Eukaryota; kingdom Metazoa; phylum Bryozoa; class Gymnolaemata; order Cheilostomatida; family Watersiporidae; genus Watersipora; species Watersipora subatra. Next base: position 48,949,775 of record NC_088708.1, read on the forward strand.
ACCAGAGTTGGAGTGTCAGAGTTGGTGAGTAGGCGGAGTGAGATATCACTACAATTTTACATACCGGTCAATAACCAAAAAGAACAAATCTCTTGTTTTCTTGTGACTGAAGCGCGAGAAAGGGTCAAGAATATCAAAGATGGTACAAAGCAGAAATTGTTGGTATGAAAAAAAATTGCTGCGAGAAACCAGAACCGCGGTAAAAAAAGTGGTATTATGAATGACTGTGGATAAGAAAACAACATTAGTGTGAAAGAGGAATTGTAAGCAGCAAGAAAGAATCAGTTTGTATAAAAAAAAATTTTCGAATATAAACTGTTCATGTAGAAGAGGAATAGTGGATATGAAGAAGGAATCATGGGTATGAAAGAATTTAGCCTGTCTTGACAAACTGTAGTTTTGTGGAGTTGTCCCCCATTGAGCGGGGCGAGCAAAACAACAGCTTGTCACAAGATGCACTGCCCCTGACGCATCAGCTGCACCGAAAGGGAGTTGTTCTCTTCCGTCTATGTGGCTTGGCTGTGATGTTGTCGGTCGCTCCATTGGTAATCATAACGGATTTCACACAAAAATTTATGTAGAAAAAAATATATAACGTTAAACCAGAGACCAGTCTCTGTGGTAAACTTTAGTAAAACTTAAAATAAAACTGACTGAGCGCACAAATAACAACACGTTTAGTTGTTGTTGTTGCCTAATAAGTTCTTAAGTTCTACTAAAGTTTACCGCAGAGAATACCTTTTTTTTCTACATAAATTTTTGGGCGAAATCTGTTATGATTACCAATGGAGCGACCGACATAACATCGCAGCCAAGCCGCATAGACAAAAAAGAACAAATCCCTTTCATTGCAGTTGATGCATCAGGTGCAGTGCGTCTTGTGACAAGCTGTTGTCTTGCTCGCCGCGCTTGCCGGGGGACAACTCCACAAAAACGACAGTTTGTCAAGACAGGCTAGAAGGAATTATACATGTGAAGAAGAAATCATGGGTATGAAGAAAGAATTCTGGGTATGAAGAAAGAACTCCGGGTATGGAAAAAGAACTCTGGGTATGAAGACTGTATGGTGAATAGGAAAGAACTCTGGGTATGAAGACTGTATGGTGAATAGGGAAGAACTCTGGGTATGAAGACTGTATGGTGAATAGGAAAGAACTCTGGGTATGAAGACTGTATGGTGAATAGGAAAGAACTCTGGGTATGAAGACTGTATGGTGAATAGGAAAGAACTCTGGGTATGAAGACTGTATGGTGAATAGGAAAGAACTCTGGGTATGAAGACTGTATGGTGAATAGGGAAGAACTCTAAGTATGAAGACTGTATGGTGAATAGGAAAGAACTCTGGGTATGAAGACTGTATGGTGAATAGGAAAGAACTCTGGGTATGAAGACTGTATGGTGAATAGGAAAGAACTCTGGGTATGAAGACTGTATGGTGAATAGGAAAGAACTCTGGGTATGAAGACTGTATGGTGAATAGGAAAGAACTCTGGGTATGAAGACTGTATGGTGAATAGGAAAGAACTCTGGGTATGAAGACTGTATGGTGAATAGGAAAGAATAAGAATGTGAAAGAGGAATTAGAGATCGAGATGAGGAAAATATGATAAAAGTTTATAAGTTGTATTCAAAGCAGCATTCGTAAAGAAATAACAAACAACACTCCATGTTCACCAGCAACTAGGCACCTATAACCTATAGTCATGAAATATCTGATAGCATTGGAAGTTCAGTAAGCAAAAAGGGATGAGCAAAAAGAAAACAGATCCAAAGAGTCTTACACAAGAGTCATGCAGTCAGCCATGCTTTCACAAACGCTTGTTGTACAGGCCATGTTTCCAAGTATTCCTACAGCAATCTCCTACAAAAGAAACCAACCTCTCTTCGTTGAACTGCCTAAAGAATTGCTCAACTAACTTCAGATAATTTTCAGACTAAGCAGGAGCACAAAACGTAATATAGAGATACATATACATGTAGGTGCACTGTGCATTTCCATGACCTACAGTAGCTCTCGGTGCTTCTGACTGGGTTATGACTTCGGAGAGCAATTCTACAGCCTTGTATTCCTGTAGCAGTTTAGCCACGTCCTCATCTGAGCTCATGTCCCAGAGCTGACAGAGTTCATCCTGCAGGTCATCATCTATGTTCATAATTCTGGTCTCTTCAGCTTTGTTCTCTTTGTCTGCTGATCCTGTATCATAATTACTAGCTAGCAGCCTGCATAGAGCTACATATTAGCTGTCCACATATTAATTATAGAGGTACTTCCTAGGAGCATGCATATGAATTGAGCTACTCATTAGGTTTCCACTTATTAATAGAGGTACGCACTAGCTGTATATATATATATATATCAATAGAGCTACCCACTGGCTGCACGCTTAATAATCAGAGGTCATCACCAGCTGTATGCACCTGAATAGAGGTACTCAATAGCTGTATGCGTATTAATATACCTACACACTAGCTGTATGTATGCAGTAAATGTCCCTGCGACGTGAATAATCCGTTCCAGGAACGTTTATGTTATAGACATTTCACGTTATACAAACAGTAAAATACATGTGAACTGCCTAATTATTTCCAAACTTATCCCTTTGGCCCATCAGAAAAGAAAAAAATTAAACTTAACTTTTTAATTTAATGACTGAAGCAATTGGGGTATCATTGGTTTGTATCGACAATTTGTTTCTCTTATCATTTACATCTAGTTTAGGATCCATTTACTGTAATTTCGTATTACATTAAGGGGGCCACACACCTTCAATGGCAATTTAAATCACTTTTTTTGCCACAACACGGTCTGTGCTGCAAAGAAAAAATATATTCCATGTTTAAAATGAAGTCAAAGAAACGCAAGAGTAGAATAAAAGCAGCGTCTGTCTGTCCATCTGAAGTTATGGTTAGAGGTTAGGATAAAAGATTGCTTTTAGTGGAACTCGAACTCGTGATATTCAGCTGGTAGACTGGTACTTTAACAACTACACTAATCTACCACCTAGTAGCGCTTGAGAATATTTATGCATATATTTATTCTCAGTGCTTTACCTGATGATCTCTTACAGCACGCTAAACTGCTAGGGTGCTAGTATATGTGGGCCTGTTCAGAAATAATAATTTGACATTTAGAGTTATTTGATGCCGCTACACATGCACAATTGCTCCCATTATAAAATTCTTTGAATTAATTGATGCAGTATTTTCTTGGCTTTCGCGTAATATAAAATTTACTGCTTTCAAAATGGTAGTTCTGGAGCTATGAAGTGCAACATGCGTAAATGATGGGACATTTTGCTCCAGAACCACTGTTTTGAAAGCAGTAAATTTTATACTATTTGAAAACCAAGAAAGTACTGCATCAATTAATTCAAAGAGTTTTATAATGGTAGCAAATGTGCATGTGTAGTGGCATCAAATAACTCTAAACGTCAAACTATTATTTATGAGCACGCCCATATAATAGATATCCCAGATACATGTGATACATACCAGATTCTAGATGTGGCAAAAAGAAAATGATACTTTTAAGGCTAACTTTGGTACTCTCATTATTCAAATCGAATTTGAGAATTAGCACCGACTTGACACTTTACATTATATGAAATTTCTTACATGATACAAAGCAAAAACTACATAAATTACTTACATCCAGAGGTTTTACATAAAAGGAGGTTTATATTTTAAGGTCTACTAGAGTGCAAGAGCAACTTCTTGCTATAACATATTAATAAACTCGAAAGCTACAAGATCAGTAAAAACACCATGATGGATATCTGTCATGGTTAACCACTTTGGCAGCAGACACACTCCCAACCTAATACACAACGGCAGTGTCGATCTGTCATGGTTAACCACTTTGGTAGCAGACACACTCCCAACCTAATACATAACGGCAGTGTCGATCTGTCATGGTTAACCACTTTGGTAGCAGACACAGTCCCAACCTAATACATAACGGTGGTATCGATCTGTCATGGTTAACCACTTTGGTAGCAGACACAGTCCCAACCTAATAAATAACGGTGGTATCGATCTGTCATGGTTAACCACTTTGGTAGCAGACACACTCCCAACCTAATACATAACGGCAGTGTCGATCTGTCATGGTTAACCACTTTGGTAGCAGACACACTCCCAACCTAATACATAACGGCAGTGTCGATCTGTTATGGTTAACCACTTTGGTAGCAGACACAGTCCCAACCTAACACATAACGGCAGTGTCGATCTGCCATGGTTAACCACTTTGGCAGCAGATACACTCCCAACCTAATACACAACGGCAGTGTCGATCTGTCATGGTTAACCACTTTGTCAGCAGACACACTCCCAACCTAATACATAACTTTGTAATATGATAAATGTTCAAATAACTCTAGTCAGTTACCTATAGTGTCAAGAGGCTATCCTAAGCACTGGTTCAACGACCTAGCTTAGGGTTCAACGTTAAGATTAAAGCTAATCATTGCCAACAAACTATTGATACTTAAACCGGGTATGACAAAAAAATTATACAAATGTAAAAAAGAATTACTTTTAATACATATGTACAATGGAACCTCCACTTACAAAATTAATTCGTTCTGGAAGCCATGTCATAAATAGAAAATTTCCTAAGGAATAACTGAACATACTATATGAATGCCCTAATCAGGATATAACAGCTGTATAAATTATAAACACATGTAATGGTTAAAACCTATAACAAATACCTTGTTAGAACCATAAACCTGTTAGAATTATACTACTACATAATAAATAGAAAAAACACATATGGAAAGAGCAGAAAAAACAACAAATAAAAACTGAATGGTACGCTTGTTTACAAGTTAACTTTAAGCCGTCTGAAGAAGGCTAAATGTAGACCACAGGAAGGGGGAAGACGGCGAACAGAAGATATGGTTGTTGTTTTGTTGCCTTGATTTGTGTTGCTCAGAATAAAACCTTTTAACCATAAGTCCTGAACCAACTAAAAAACTTAAATGAAAAAACTTAAAACCTTACAAAAAACACGGAAATTGAACTGCTAGAAACAAAAGTTGTCCTACTTTGTATGTAATATATGATAACTCCAAATTATAAAACGAATGTAAACGAAACGCTTTTCGTTTACTGTACTGACTTTCGCTAGCAAATAAAACTGAGCGAGACAGGCTGTGGATTGCACCAAAAAAAAGCAAACGGGCAAAATACAAAAGGCGTGAGTCGAAGCATTTTTTTATAATAAAATGTTGAGTAATTTGAAAATTTCATATGTAGTCCTTTGTAAGAAAAGATTCCACTGTATATAAATATAAGGGTGCATGTACATACATCGCATGCATTTACACAGTACTGCCTCATTGCAGGTCTGTACATAGGGAGTCAGGCATTATCACCATTCTGATGATATTGACATATATTAAAACCATAACAGACTACCATATCAACCATAGGAAATATGCAGAATTCAATCAATTTGTTTGCCCAATCGTGCTCGTTTAAGCAACATTCACCTCTTGCAATTGAATTGTAGTAGCACTGATTATGTGATGAGCTTTGACAAAAATGTGCTGTGATTCTATGTATAGTGTAACGCATAAGTTGCTACTGCATCTAGCATTGCAAAATACATCCAAGCAACACTCCCACTACCAACAGTACTGTATTAAAGTACAGTATGTAATGGGAGCATTGGTGCAGTGGGATAATACCGCCACGGCATATATTCTGCTTACTGCACATTGGAAAATAGTTGTAATGCATATACACTGTGGATTGTGCAGTGGTAAAAGTATGCAATGCAATTATGCCACAGCTGTGACATACTACTGCTACTGTGACTACAACAATACCCACATGTAAAAATTAACTGTAACGTTAATGTATTTTAAATCTGGGCATCATCGAGTAGTCGATTTTCTTCAATGTCCACAACCCTGATACATACTAATAAAGATACAGGTGGCAGGACAACTAAGGACCTCACCTCCATTCTCTGGTGCAGAATTTTTGCTAGGAGAGGTTGCTTCAGGGTCTACCGACTTGACCGGTTCATTATCTTTGATAGAAACAACCGGTGTTTTTTCTGGAAACATACATTGTACCTAATGCTGTATTACAGGTGCCGACAGAGATATGTAACTTTATTATGTAAGATTATATGTAAGCTGGGAGTGGTGGTTCACTCTTGTAATCCAACTACTTGGAAGCTAGGTTTGGTCTTATGTAATATGCATTATCTAATATTATGTAAGATTTATAGAATAAGAATATGTAACATATGCTCAGTGTTGTCTGTAACTCTTGCCTAGTAGACTGAACTAGACTGACCTCTGGTAGCAGCAGAATCATCCGTCACCTCATCTGTCTTTGGTTTCTCTATTACCTGTATCAGACTGGCTCAGTCAATCGCAAAATAATATAACTAATGAGTGAAAAAATATGGTCATCTGACAATAAAATTAAAATTATGCAAATTAATGAGTGACAATTGGTTATGCTTGACTTGTAAGTGATGAAACTGAAAACAAGACCCTTTAAGACTAAATGATAGTCGAAGCTGAGCCAAGTTTATAAAACTTCCATGCAATTTTCATGTTAAAATAAATCTTAAAAGTATCAATTATTTTGGTATGTACATGGAAGTTATTGGCACACCTTAATTAGTTTCATTAAAGTTGTAAAAAACCAATGTTTGCTGAAAGCTGTCCTCCCAATGCTATCAGACAACCCAATAAGTTCGTTTGGAGGTGATGGGTTTCTTAATGGTGCAGGACTGCAGCTTCCTGGTACCGGACTTTCTCCTCCAGCCAACTTGAAAGGACAACTACTCGCCACATCTTCGTCACAAGACGCACTCATGACTTTCTTCGAATAAAAGACAATACATCGACATTACTGGCTTTGAACTAGAAACACAAAATGATATACATGTATATGCCCAATCAGGTAAAATGATTCGAATAGCGCTTAATCACGGCATTAGATACTTGCACAACTGCGTTTGAAGCGAGAGCGTACATAACAAAAGATACACAAACAAAATTGGAGTACAAATCACAATAAATTGTTAAAAACACATCACACCTAGCAAATAACTTCCACATGTAAACTGTCGCCTTTATAAATTATTAATCAACTAAACTGAATCTCGTCGCAAAACAATAAATTGCCGCATTGAAAACAGCGAGGGCCAATCGTAAAACTGAGTTCTAGTACTGGCTAATTGATAACGAAGTGGATAAATGGTGTCCAGCTCTGGTCAAGATTTTAGGTTATGAAGAGTCTTGACCTTTGACAATTTTTACAACCTACGTCTTATTGACTATGGAGAGGGGAGGGGCAAAACGAACCGTTAGACAACGTCGTAAATGGAGATTGAATAGAAAACCAATAATCGAATCTGTGGTTGCCGACAGTATATTTGTCAAAATGGTAGACTATCGTCGAAGTATTTGAACACTTTCACGGAAATGTTAACTTTTCAAGAGAGCATAACTTTAAGTAGTAACTAACAGCTTGCTGTCACTGCCTATCTTCTGATTTTGGTAGTTGCTACTTGATACTACTATCAAAGTTGTGGTGCAGTAAAACTGCACTGAGTCAATGTACACTAGCAACACTTCCACTGCATCTAAAGCTGCACACTGTACAGTAAGCAATACCACCACTGCACTATTGCTGATTACTGCACATTAAAAAATACCGCTAGTTGTACTGCATGTATGCTGCAGCAGTAAATGTAAACACTGCAATTATACTGCGTACTTAGCAGTATTAAGCATGTTTATTATTGCTGCTACACAGCTAATGCAACAACATATATATCCAGACAACGATTTACTGCGAAGCATTTTAAATCTGAGGATCTATATAGACTTATCAATGCAGCTATAACTTTTTTGTAATCGTTACAGCCCTAACTATTATATACGGGTAATTTGACTTCATCGCAGAAGATGGTATTACCAGGATATACCGTAAAACCTCTTATTGAATGCCATGGCACTCTATTTTTCAACACTTCCTCTATAGTGCCAGTCAATTGGAAGTGGCATTCAAATAGAAGCTGGCAGTGCATTTTTTAAATGGCTTGTCAGAATTTTGGTAAGATGAATTTAGCCCTTCTACCGCCGAAGTGAATGTAGAGTGATATTAAACCTTTTGGATGCAATATGTTTGCTAACTTACCTCCAACTTGTCAAAGATCTCTTAATAAATATACATTGAGAAACCGAGAAATATCTCTACCAGTTGATATCTAATGCTTGCAATTGACTTGCGATGATACAGTATTATAGCCTGTGTCCTTCTTTGCAATTTGGTGGCAGTTTCAAATTTTTTCAATTCTAAATTTGAAGACATATTTTTATTTTCTATCTATGTTTACCGATGTTACATAAAAGCACTCATTGATATGTTTGCTACAGTTTGAGCCAAAACTAGCTTTTTATGTGCAATAGAAGAGGAGTTACAAACGTCAATCAATTGTATGATCAGATTACCGCAAAGATGCTATCAAATAATACGCTATAAATTTGCTATATTATAAGTTACATAATGATAATCTACCAAATGATACAAACATATATTTATGAACAAGTGACATAAATGAACCATACTTATATTACATGCAGAAACCAAAATTAACGTTTTTTAAAAATAATTTGAATTGTTTGCTCGGATAGCGGTATTCTGATTGCTGCTTTCGATGGAACAAATATCTTCTAGTTGTCCATGACCTTCTACAATGTCTTCTGACCTCAACTGTTCTTCTGCACTGCTGAACTAGTCAATATTAACATCCAAACAATTTTTGGATGGAGTGAAACTTTTACATGCTGCTTTTAACCCATTAACCCTTTAAACGTAACCTTTGGCCCAAAATTTGCAAAGCATTTTTATATATGTAAATCGAAGTATTACGACCACGTTAAACAAGGAACTACTATTAGCCTGAGACAGTTATTAATTATTTCTATGGTGTTGCTTTCAAAGTTCATCTACCATCGTAAATTAAAACTATTTTTATATATGTGGTTCGAAATATTAAAATTGCGTTAAATAAGGAACTAGTATTAGTCAGAGACCGTTATTGATTATTTCTATGGTGTTGCTTTCAAAGTTTTAACAACAAAAAATGCGAAAAGCTTTAGAGTGGAACAACAAGAAAATTGATTGTTATTAATGTAAGTGATTCATTATTAATACGATTTTATGAACACTTTTCTACTGATACCTTTATATTATGGGTTCCTAAAGATTTCAGATAGTCAAAGTGGGGTTCAAATAGAGGGTGACGCTCTATTTTTCAACCCTTTTCTCATAGTGGCAATCAAATAAAAGTAGCGTTCAAATAGAGGTGGCGTTCAATTTGAGGTTTTACGGTGTGTGTATATATATATACACAGTAAAACGAGTATATATATGCATATACATATGTATACATATACATGTATATATATACGCAGTAAAACCTCTACTTGAATGCCCCCTCTATTTGAACGCCACCTCTATTTGAATGCCACCTCTATTTGAACACCACCTATATTTTAACGCTACTTGTATTTGAACCCCGCCTTTGTTTCGTGCATAGCTCATCACTTTTGTGATTTGAGCACTCTGGTGTCAGAACACTGACATTCTTAGTCTGTGCGACAACTTAGTTGTTTCATGACACGAAGTCAACTCTCATTGGCAATGGGATTTGTCTCCCTTGCCTCCTCTGAGCTGCACTGATGAGGCTTTACTAGCCAAAACAGTACTGTCTGTAGCATGAGTATATATATAATATATATACATATATATATACATATATATATATATATATACTGTATACATATATATACATATATATGTATATATATACATATACATATATATGTATATATACATATATATATACATATATATATATATATATGTGTATATATATGTATATATATGTATATATATGTATGTATATGTATGTATATGTATGTATGTATATATATATATCCCACCCCCAGCAATCTAGATAAGTGATGGCAGGTCAAATATAATCATTGGAACACAAAGTCAACATTGTACAGATGTGGAAAAAGAGTAAGTTAAACAACAACATCTTCAAGTTCCATTTTCAACTTGTTTTTAATGATATCATATTTTTTGTATTGCAACTGTTTGCATCTGTTTACTAAATAACTTTGGAAATGTTTGTTACATGTAGTACGCCAATATCATCATCAACCAGTGATGGGCAGATAAATGTATGTTCTCATGGTACATCTCCATCTACTCTACAGTCACAAGATAAAATAAGACATAGTACATAATTTTAATTATTGTACAATTATGCGTAATTAAATGTGATCTAAATGTACATGTTTGTTAGACATTACATAGTATCTAATGTAGCTATAAGCTACTATGCATATAGATCCTGTCACCCATTTTGTACACACACACATTTGTACTAATTTGTACTTTTATCAGTTTGATAACTGTCAGGCCCGTATTCCCTGGGGCGGCTGGGCCACCCCAACCTTTTAGTGATTTTCGGTGGCTGAATACTAAGAATTGCAGTCTAAGCTCATTCACTTGAAATTTCCAACTAATGATTATTAGCGCTCTAGCGCAACTCGCGATGAACTGAAGAGGCTCACTAATCTAGTATCGGTTTTGCCTGCCACTAATGCAGTGAGTGAGAGATCTTTTCTGCATTGAAGCAAACCAAAACATCTATGAGGAGCGCTATGGGACAGGCTCGTCTAAATAATCTTGTAATATTACACATGCATAAAGATGTTGAAATAAATACAGAATCAGTTGTGAAATATTTCTGCCATAGACACATTGACAGGACAAGAGCTATTGCAATAAAGAAGTAATAGCTCTTGTTCTGTCAATGTCCCTTGCGGAAATCTGTAATGTCATGAGTTTTATATCATTCATTGAATAAAAAAAGGTTTTTCCTACCATGAACCATAAGAAATATATTTATGTAGTTTTTGATGCTTACAATTGATTGCATTTATGCATACTTTGAGAGTTATTGAGGCTTAAAAGGTTTAGAGCTTCAAGACGCTGCCCCAAACACCATTGGGGGGCTTACATCGCCCCCAAACCTTCAGGTGTTCATAACTAGTCGCCTAACTTTTGCAGCCCCAACTTGCAACCAGGGAATACAGGCCTGATAGCTGTTATCAATATGCTTCAATCTAATTCAGTTTAAACATGTACATCATATGCACGTTTACCAGTTGCGCTTTGCAAATAAAGTTGATAGAGTTTTACACATCTACAAAATAGTATTTCTGTACTTACAATGTGATTACATAAAAAATATTTTCTTCAATTTTTTAGAAGTCATTTTCTCTATTGTAATGAATATCTGGCACACTGTAGGGTAACACTAATACATAAAGTGTTCACACACAAGCAAGATATTCTAGTGTTGTGATGATTAATCTAGTTTTATTTGTAGAAAGTAATGCAACAGTAGGATCCATTGTAACGTCATTGATGTTTACATAATCACCCTTTATCCGAAAGAGATGAAGAGTAAGCACTATAATAGAATATAGGATGCCTGACTCAGTAAGTCTACACTCTACAGTTTTGTGCTCATACGATGTGAAAATTGTAAAAGCTCATACTCTTGCAGACTACATCTTTTATAAATCAATCTGCTAGGAGACATGCTCATCTAAATTATATTTTTCTTGCTATTAGAAAGTTTGTTGTCTTTCAATCTTATTTCTGCATAATTTTATTTCGTGTTGACAATAATGACAATTTATTACAGATCATTAAGTCAGCGTACTTTATTACCACTAGCCAACAAAACACAGAATGACAATTTCAATTTAATAGATGACAACCGGTCACAGCTAAATCCACGATTGGAGAGAAAAAGGTAATATGTAGAAATTAATGTATTGGAACAATTTGCAAATTTTTTTTATTTTATTTTAGAGATAATCAATAATTTTAGTTTATTTTCTTAATAATTATTAAAATTCGCATGATCAATTTATTCAAAATTAAATAAACTATTTTAAATAAACCGGAAATTATGTATGATGCAGGGACAATCATATAATACATTTTGCAAAAAAAATAATATCATGATGACCTATTTACTTCCTGGTAGGACAAGTGTGAGATAGTAAGTTGAACAATTGCATCACAGCACATTATTATCTACACTTTATATAGGTCATACACAACTTGAAGTGCCCCATCAACAAGAAATAAATCACAGCCATGAGATGGAAGCAGTTTGAAAGAGCAGGTCGGTGTTATAAATCAAGAAGCAGATTCAAGGCAGGTTAATGGTACAGATCAAGGAGAAGATCCAGGTCAGGTAGATGCTATAAATCAAAGACCAGATCTAGTCACCGGTATAGATCAAGGAGCGGATCCAGGGCAGGCGCTATAGATCAAAAAACAATTCCAGGGCAGGTATATGATATAGATCAAAGAGCAGATCCAGGACAGGTCAATGGTATAGATCAAGGAGCAGATCCGGGTCAGGTTGAGACGATAGATCAAGGAGCATATCCAGGTCAAGTCAACGGTATAGATCAAGGAGCAGATCTAGGGCAGGTAAACGCTATAGATCAAAGAGTAGATCCATGTCAGGTCGACACTATAGATCAAGGAGCAGATCTAGGTCAGGTCAATGCTATAGATCTAGGAGTGAAAGTACACCACATAGAAGGTATACATTTCTTTAATGACATCACAAATTTGAGCCATAAAAGTGTTAACAAATTGTATATAAAAACAGGACCTACAGCACATTTTACACATTGATTTTTAAGCTGGGGATAAAAATGTGTTAATAAAGTTCTTAAACATATCTCTTTTATAACTATTAATACTAATAGCACAGCATACAATATGGTAATATCATATTGTTGATAGCAGGTCAAATTCCTCGTCATCAATAATGCATCTTGATCCAGGACCTGATGACTTCAACAACAGTGACACTGATGATAGGCAAGTCTAAATAACTATAATTATTATTAGCAATAACCAGTAAAATAAATATCCCAAAAAACTTCTATAGCTTCTTTATTATATCATCATTACAATAATAAGTGATTTTCATACACTGACTATACGATAATGTCTGTGGGATTCATGCATAAAAGAAAACGCAAATTTGATGTCTAAAGGCCCAAAATTTTTAGATCGATTCAAACTATGAAATTATTGATTGAGATAGAAAATCGATTGAGATGAACATCTATGTAGTCGTGTTATGAGGCGGTACCAAAAACATCGGTAGGAAATCAATGGAGAATCAATCTACGAAAAATGGGATGTGGTGAACGTTGCTGTTACAATTGTATTGATATTGGCCTCATGCGACTGCACTGATGTCTTGGCTTTGGCCCACATCAACTAACAGATCGATTGTATGGATTTTTCGCCAACACAGTAATAATAAAAGGAAGCATTTGTGCATTTTGACTCAAATCGTTTTGCTTACTGCAAATAGAGAATTTAATAAAATCCTTTATATGACAGTAAAAACTCGATTCAATTCTTAGTGGTAGGATGCTTGGAGTCAATACAATTCTACCTTAAGTAGAAGATACCGGAGAATAGATTCAATTCATTTGTGAGATGAGCTCCAAGAAATGTGCCTTAAGGGTTGCTCGAGCAAACATGCTAACTCCAGTGCCTATCTCTGATAACTAGCTATAAAAAGGTGAGTAGAAATACAAAATACATTTTTTCTTCCGCCATGAGCAATTCACCAAATCAGCCAATCATATATGTAGATCCAGATATGGGTCCATTTTTATACGGTGGGTATTCGCTTGTATCAATAGCAGTTAGGTATTTAGTCAGTTTTCATTTTTGCTCAGTGAGAGGCTGTTGTTATTACTAGTAGTAGCAGTGAGTATTTTATATCTCTACCTAAATTGATTCTCACCGCTAGCTATCATGGATTTCATAGTTAATTACAATCCAGTATCACATCCTAATAAGCTTATATGCCTTACTAAAGAAAGAAAGCATAGAATCTGATGCTTTTGTGAGCTATGGGGCACTATTTACAAACAACCTGCAAGGTTTGTTGCAAATTAAACCATAGCAACAATGTTGATTCATCCAAATACAAAAGAGTGAATGAGGTTTGCTAGTGAGCCAAAATATCAATCAAAGTGCTTCTCACACTGCAAGGAATCTTATACTACTTGAAGAAACCAAGGTGAGAAAATAGCGAACTCATTTACTCCATCCTTCAATGAATAATCAAATGATTAATCAATTAGGAAGTAAACGCCTTATTTCATTGAAAATTCTGCATTATCTTACCAAATCATCCATCTGCCACAACCATGCACTATGTTGTATGAGAGTGTGTACTGTAGGCAACTGTATGATATGAATATAACCACTATAGGTAGGCCACTGGAAGTAGCTAAGTTGGGAATGATTCAACCACGATAACACCACTGCGAAGGAGCTTTATAGCGAAGGAAGTCTACTATTATTGCTCCTGTAAAAAGGACAACTGTCGCATAGTGTATATGCAAACTGTTCCCCCCACAATTGAAAGCAGTAACTTGAGCTAACGATATTGTGTTGATAAGCCGTATAAAGCGAAATTGAATCTTTCACAAGCCTTTTTCACATGAAAAACTGTCTAATGTTTTGTCTTTGAGGAAGTATATAGTACATCTATTTTGCGTGTTTTATTCAGATATGATAGTAAGTTCTATACCTAATCCATTAGCCTTTTTATAGGTTGTATGCAGTTGAAAATGTGAAATTATTTACACCATTTTTGTAGGCATTTCCAGGTGAAATGGAGTGCACCTTCTAAATGATACCTATATTTTAATAAGGAGCACGAGTAAATTTCTCAGCAATAATCTTCTCCATGAAGACAATTTGCCTAAAAAAAATCTGGCTTACGTACTATTCTATACAGCCAATAGAGTCCCAAAATTGTTATGCAACAAGATATGTTATCTAATTAAAACATCTAATTTCATTGAAAGGTTGCAAAACACCAGGACCACCAAAGGGATATGAATGATACTACTGGCAAGATAAAGACGATGGGTCCAGATGGTTGTGGTAATGGTCATGATGAGAAGATCAACCATATTGTTGACATTCGTCTGAAAACGCTCTATAAGCAAAATAAATAGCATGTCCTGTTTAACATTGCAGGAGCCAAAAATTTGCTGTAGATACAAATTAGTGTCAAATAGCAGAGTGCCATGATGGTTGTTTATTATGAATGAATGGCATTGGTGATTATGTAAGACCGATAGATGAAGGGCTACCAAAAGTGTTCAATCTCTATCTTGTACAGGCAATTACATACATTGTACATGGGTGAAGTGCTAATGTAGTGAGTAACCATGGCTGCCTCTAGACACAATGGTTAAAATGTCTTACAATTATCCTGATCGTTTGACCATCCATTTCACGCGTTCCCTATAATTCCCAATTACTCAACATCTGCTGGTTTGCTCTTGAATTTTTCAATTACAGAGATTTATTGAGTCACAAATAGTTTTTCTACATGTTGTTTTCTCCATTACACTTTTACCATATAGTTTGTGAAGGTTTGAATGGTGTAACTTATATGATAAATTCACTAATCTGTATTGTTATGTAATCCATTCAACCCTACTCAAACAACTTATTGGCTGATGCATTTTTGACAGAATTCTAAAATTTGTGCTTGGGAAAGATTTATCCAGCACACGCATTGGACGTTAAGAGATCTGACTAGAATACTAAAAAAACGTGGCAAGTTATAAGACTGCAACAGAGTTCATGAGACATATGTAGTTGCAGATATATAGGCCATGTGGGTACAGCAACAAAATCTAATCAAAGGCAGACAGTAGTTTGATGTATAGTTTATTATCTATATATATGATATGGAATAGTAGGCCTAAGGAATTATAATCTATATCATTGATACATTGTATATTGCAATACACGCCAACCAATAATAAGTCAGCTTGTCTTTGCAGATGTGTAATTAAATGAATAGTATGAAGAGTTTTCAATGTAGCGATGCATTTTATGATTAATTAATCATTTGATTATTTATTAAATGATGAAATACATGTAGAGTTTGCGAATTTTTGGTATTAGTTGCTTGACATTCCCTGCAGCTCAAGAAGCTCCTTGATATTTCAGTTCACAAGTAAATGTCGCCCAGCATTCAGTAAAGTATTTACAGGAGACGAGCAGTTCGAGTTATTAAGGTGACCTTAACTATTTTTCAATGGACATCTCAGACTCTTTATAGATACAGCTCAATAGCTCACAAAAACGTTCGATTACCGGCTTGGTTTCATTAGCAAAGCTTATCAGCTCACTAAAATATAGCACTATGTTATAATGAAGTAAGCATTCTACTATAGTTAGCAGCGGGAACCTATTCAAGTACAAATATAAAATTTCTACAGAAATTACCTGCAATTAAGGTACAAACTTCAACGACAGTTTCTACCCGTGAGATATCGGAAACAGAACAAGTACCTAACTGATATCGTTGGGCCCAAATAGCCGCCGTATTAAAAAAAAAAGATTTTTTGGCCTATAAAGCTGATTGGTTAACATGGGTAATTACGCATAGCGTAAGAAAAAAGCTGTGTATGTATTTCTACTCACCCTTTAGATGGCTAATTATTGCTGCTTAATGATGGTATCATTGGTAGTTAAAAATAAAAAAGTAAAGGATGCTCCAGTCTACATGTTAAATCTAAACGCTGTTATACTCCATAACCTTGCCTCTTTCGTAAAAAGTGACACCCAATGCCTTGTGGCACCATATCAGACTATATGAGCCTCGATCCATCGCAAGCCCGGTTCAGATGACGGCTTCTTGGTTCTCAAACGGTAGAGTTAGCCAGCATAATGCACCTCAAAAGTGCCATAGAGCAAAATAATTATGCATATGAAATAAAAAGCCTGGAACCTTTTTACAAGATAATATGTTATGCACTTATGCTGGCAGTTCACATACACGAATATCTTACAACACGTGTTGCGCATTATTGAAAGTACATGCACGTCTATTTTTATTTTGTATTCTGACGCACTTTTGGACTCCGAAAACATTTGTAACAAAGTTTTATAGAGGCTCATTGCTATGATTCAGATGTTTTGTGTTTTTGTATGCACTTGAAGTGTACACGATATGCAGATGGTTACGATCGCATTTATTGACCGAAAAAACAGATAATTGTAATGGCGTTTAAACCTCGCACATATAATGATATATATCACGTGACTTTCGTTAGAATATAGCATAGTCTTTAAACACAAAGAGCATCATAACTCTTTGGACACAACATCCCTCCAAGACTTTAGATGGTGAAAGACAATACAAAACAAAAAGTACTTAGTTGTCCTTTAGTTATGTACTCACAATAAAACAAGACAACTACTAACTGGAGCAGTCTAAATTTTATGTGGACAAAATACATGAAATGCACCGAGTAAATGAAAATATAAAACAAGACAAGTACCCCAGCAGTTTGTAGCTAATACGTTTGGAAATCATCAAACCTTGAGGGTCGCTTATGATCCCGAGAACTACACCTACGACTGGAAAGGCCATCCTTCATAATAACACTAGACCTAGATTGCCCGCTTGGTACCTGTGCTACACTTTTATTTACTTGTTGGCTGTTGTCAGAAAAACTAGGAGATACAAGCTGCTTTGCATAAGATGTATTTCGTCAAACCAAAGAACCATTTGGAATCGCACAAGCCATATCATAACCTTGAAGCCTAACAACTGTATGCTCTTCTCGTCCATAGTTGGTGTCTAACTTCCCCTTGCTCTCCTCTTTCATAACCCCCTTATTTCCCACTCCAAACTCGGTCTCTCTAGTGCCCCTATCGGCATAGCTTTTCATTCTTTCCTTATATTGACCATCACAGTCTCTAGCCTCACTGTCTATACCACGAACAACATCGCTGTACATGATCACTTTGTTCTCATTTCTTTTCCAAACATCAAGGAAAAAGGTGTCATTACTGTTGCTGAATGCTCAACTTGTAAGCAATAGCGAATTCGCGCACAGCTTTCTCAAGATCTTTGCCCTCATTCTTCACAACTTTGAGAACCTTAAAAAAGGTTCGGTTCATGCGTTCAACTTCTCCATCGGCTTGGAGCCACAAAAGTGTAGTGGATACACATTGCACCCCACACTGCTTCAAGTATCCTTGAAATTTGCCTGAGACAAACTGAAGACCATTGTCTGAGCGAAGCAACTTCGACTACCCATACAGTGAAAACTCATTTTCTAAAAAAATAACAACTTTCTCCACCGTAGTATTTTTCAGAAAAAAACATTAAAGATTCTACCAAAATAATCGATTAGAACCAAAACAGGATGACCATCCGGTAGAGGACCCAATAAATCAATGGCACAAAACTTCTAGGGACCATTTGGCATTTGGGTGGGATTGATTGGTACAGGAAGATCACTATTACGATCTGACATGAAGTGCACTCTCTACAGAACAATTCAGCCTCCTTATCAACACCCGGTGACCCGACTTTCAGGCGCCATTGTTGTTTTATCTTCACAATTTCTCGGTGCCCTTTATGAGCTAAAAAAGAACTCTGTCGCAGTGGCACCGGAACGAAAATATGGTTGCCGCGGTGTGGAGACTTTTGTCCCGCTTATAAAACTTGAGGTTGCTTTAAAAAAGTTTGAATTCACTGCTAATCTTTATTGTACTAAGATTACCGTGAAGTCTGTAAAACACACTTCTCATAAGCAAAAAGATTACATAACACTAATTCAAATTAATTGATAAGGACATGAGATGTACTGGCATAGCAAAAGGGATATAATATTAGCATAATAACATGAATATAATAAAGCACAACACTTCATATGTAACACTGTAGAGGTTACATGTAGTCATGAAGATAATGTTGGTTGCTGCATAATCTCTGTTCATTATTGCTAGAATAAACTGAGTTACTATTAAACGTATATCTTTCCAACAATTAAAAATATTACAAAAGAGCAGACAAGCTAAATTCAACTAACTGACCGTCTATCTCCTTATTACAACCTTTGTTGATAATATGAATGAACAATCATGTTCTGTGTAAAAACTATATTCACGGTTGCCAGTACCAAGTGGCCAGTAAGAAGACTTCTAACTGACTGTTTATGAAGGTGACTGACTTATTAGAATTTGAAACATAAAAAAATAGATGAGCAGAAAGGTCCCAGGATTGGTCTAACATTCCATGACGCAACCTGACAGTTCAATCCAGCAGCAAAACACCAAAACACTAGCACCAAAACACGCAGCAGGTTGCAGCAAAAACGTATAGAATTTCACACTGACTGACTCAGAGAGACTAACAAAGAGGGTTTGCCTTATTCAAGTGCTTGTAGCTGGTTAATAGTTTCAAGTCTGGTCACTTTAGTGCAATACTCCCTCCAGTGGCTGACCACTTTTGAGGTTTTATATTTATATAATGTGTCAACCGTAATGGTAGTAAAGCTGTGTATGAGCATACCATTGTGGAGCTGGAAACACGAGCTTTCACATCATACTAAGCATGAGTTTGTTCAGCTGAATCTAATCTATGTAACCTTCAGGACAGAGAATGCCTTTGCCAACCAAAAATGACGATTTTCATAAGCAGAGTACAATGTACTGCTTTACTCTAAATACTAAATACTCCATAAGACACATTATTTCTAAATCTACTAATTACTGATTGTTTATGAATTCAACTATGCATGAATAAGCGCAACAATTTTCTGAATGGGTCTTCTCAAGTATGTGGTGGGTGATATGGGTTTGCCATTTCTGTCTAGATGGCTGTTTCTCAATCTGGCATCAACTTTTCTAATAAGATCGTCAGCTCCTCTAACTAGATTAGTGATGATTCTGATTTTCCATTGGTTTCTTGGAGTGGGCTCATCTTTTATAATGACGACATCTCCTGCCTTGACATTTCTTTGAATTATTGTCCATTTTTGTCTAATTGGCAGCTGTTGCAAATAATCAGCCTTCCAGGGATTCCAAAAGTCTTGGAAAAACTGCTGTGCCATTCTTCACTGTTTTCTTCCATAAATCTCATCGTCACCAAAGATTCCAGGCAGCCGGGCTGGTAACGATGTTGGGTTTTTGGTGAAGGGGTGATTAGGCGTAATCACCATTTCCGCTGGGTCATTGATAGTAGAGGCGATGAGTGGGCGGCTGTTGAAAATATTGGCGACCTCGTAAAATGCTGCTCTCAGTGTCTGGGAAGTAAGTCGCCTGCTGTATATTAATGCTATATCATTGAGGACTGAATATATCATTCATATAACACTCCTCCTTGGTGGCTAGCCTCTGGTGTGTTAAACTTGAACTCTATGCGGTTTTCTAGCATGTAATCTTTAATCTTACCACTCGACAGCTCTATCCGCTTGCCCAGTTCGTTATTCGCACCAACGAAATTTGTTCCATTGTCACAGCGTATTGTACTGGTGTTACCACCTTTAGCCATAAAACATCTCATCACGTTTATAAGAATGTCAGGGCTCAGATATTCCAGGATTTCTATGTGAATGGCTCTCGAGTAAAGGCATGTCAGCAAGAGCCCCCATTTTTTAAGCTCGGTGGGTCGATTTTTAACAACATTCGATCATTCTTTTTTACATGAAAGTTGTAAAACATATTTTCGATATCACAACATGCTGCGATTTGCTCTTTTCGACATCTGCAGAGAATTCCCACCAGACTATTAATGTGATCCGGACCTTCTAGCAAACGATCGTTGACGAATGTACCAGCATATCGGGGACTACAATCGAACATTATCTTTTTTCTGAACTTCTTTTTCTGTACTACACTTCTTTTTCTGCGGGTGAACTACAGGAAAGTGGGGTATATACCAAATCTTCCCTGATTTTTCCATTTCCGTGTCAAGAACTGGTTCGGCATGATCATTTTTTATGAGTTGGTTCATGAAGGTTTGGTATTCATTGTTTAATTCTGGATCTGAGGCCAATCGCTTAACAAGCGAGTTTAATCTTTTTATGGCTTGGTTCCTGTTGTCAGGCAGATTTGGTCTCTGTCGAAATGGGAGTGACATCCGGTAAAATTTGTTTTCCAGTTGCTTCGTCTCCTTGGCCATAATCGGCAAGAACTTCAGATCATCCCGAGAAATCGTTTGTTTTTCTTCACGATACTGCAAACACTCATATTCTTGCTGAATACCTTTCGTTAGAGTGGTGTTGACTTAAACCTTGGCTGTCACGCTTTTATGTGAGCTTTCCCTAGCTGATGCCTTGCCTCCACAAACAGTCCAGTCTAACAAGGTTCTGATGGCAAATGGTTCTCCGAGGTCTCCAAGTACAGACTCTATAGGCGCTAATACTTCAGGACAATCGGTCCCTAGCAAGAGACCAATTGATATATCATCCATGTAAGGTGGTAGACTGTCTTGTATCGTTTGAAAGTGTGACAGGTGTTGAATGTCTAGTGGGGTAGGAATATGTCGACACTCACAAGGTAGGCTGGCACTTTCATAAGCTGAGATAGTTATGCTTGAATCTTTCCAAAGGTCTTGTAATTCAATATTAAAGTATTTTGTGAGCTCTATCGTTGAGGAACCTGTCATAGTAGCGATAGTTATAGTCTCCCTGATGCTTTCAGGCTGTAGCATAGAAGCTACCGATTGTGAAATGAAGCAGGTGTCCGATTGAATGTCAAGCATGGCGTAGACGAGTATCTTCTTGCTGGCATTTGTTGATATGTATACTGGTAAAACCATACTGAGTTTATCAGTTTCTGTGCCTTGTGTTATGTTCACAAATTTGTGTGTTATGTGATTTGACAATCTGATCATTCTTGATTTTATGTTCCTTAGCATTGGAGCGAACTTTCATCTGTTTCGTCATTATATTCGGCCTTGCTTCCTTAGGTTCTGAGCTTGCATATGAGGCTTGTGGCTCTCTATTATTCCAATCATCTGGTCTTTTGTGCAGACATGAAGGGAGCATTTTCTTACAAGTCTTACATGTCATCGTTTCAGGGCAATTAGCAGTCCGATGCCCTTCTTTAAGGCAGCCAAAACAAAGTCGCCGTTTTTTTTATGAAGGCTATCTTTGCTTTATACGGCTTAGCTTCAAGTTCAAAGCAGTTACTTGTGAGAAGCACTTTGCCGCAGAATAAACACTCCCATTTAGGAGTCTGCTCCATTGACGTTGAAAAGCTTTGAACCTGTCTTTCTCACCAATGTCTGCTGGGTGCTTACTCTTTCTCTTTTTCTAGTAATGGCTCTGTGAGTAGCTCTGCTTCATCAGTGATGAAATGATCAAACTCTGCAAATGTCGGCTCCTGACTTTCTCGTTTTCTTATATCTATATTCTTTCTAGCCCAGTTGGTCTTCATTCAGCTGGACAATTCGCCAGCTAACTTCTTGATCTTTTCACTGTCATCGAGAACCTTAAGCCCTGGTATTGACACCATTGAGCTGCAGACCTGATTGAGGTAGTCTGCTAGCTTTTGCAACTGCTTACCATCTTCGGGTGGTATCTCAGGCCATTCCTCTAAATGTTTTCTCAGCGCATGTGTCAAAGCCTCATTCTTCCAAAGCATTCTCTTAGTTGCCCCCTAGCTAGAGTATAGGCTTCCGCAGTATTTGTTATGAAGAACCCACTTAGGCACTCTCTAGGCTCACCAATGGCAAACTTTTTTAGATAACTGAGTAGATATCTGACTGGATATACGCATCAAAATCTGTCTCCCAATCAGCAAACTGGAGAGGATCTCCTTTGAAATTGGCTGGAGTAAGCGTTGTACGTTTTGTAGATCTTATCATAGTAACCAAGCTTTTTGCTAAGTGCTCGATAGCGGTTACAGCATCAACTTCATTACATGTGCTGTGGTGCTGGTGGTCTATCGACTCATTACTCCGAGTGGTTGTTAACTCTTTTGCTGGTGGCTGCTTGCTGCTGCTGTGAGTTGGTTGACAACTAGGTAAGCTGCAGTCTTGTAAGAACTCTTCCTGCTGAATAGGCATATCTGCATGAGTAGGTTGGTGGCTACCAAATTGAGCTTGGCCAGTGCTGTCAGATTTCTTGGCATGTAACTGGTTGAGGGATTTCATGCGTACCTGACCCTGAGCTTCTTTTCGTTCCTCGAAGATCTTTCTTTCTTTTTCTAGTGCGTGTTCCATTTCAACAAGCCGTTCTGCATCTGCTGAAGTTCTTCACTTTCTGCAGAGGCTTGTGCTGCTATTTTTTCAAACTCAACAATCTTTTTCAGAATATTCCTTTAATCACGTCAACTTTTTTAATGTGACAATCAAACTGGTTCAGCGTTTGGGGATCGATTTTATCCGATGACGACAAATACAATTTATCAAACACATCATTGGCCTGGGTTGTAGCATCTTCTACATCATACAGTGCACACTCAAGTTTTTCTACCGTACTTAAGCTCTCAAAGTTGCGGTAGATGACATCTAAGATATGCTGATTGTGATTTACAGTTTTGACAATTGAATTGAGTTCTGTTAGTCGGTTTTGTTTAGTTAAGGCTGAGAGGGTTTTTGTCCTAACTGGTCTTTCACTAAATATCCTGATTCTGCCATTTTATCCAACTCGACATCCTTACTGCTGAGGTTTGTATTTTGAAAAAGTTCATGCACACTGATTTCACTACTACTACCTGTTTCACTATTATTTGCATCTACTAATAAACACTGGTCAGATTGGTCAGCCATTTCTAGCCCGCTGCACAGCTCATGAGATACAGCAGTTGTCATAGACTTATCGGTGAAATTGCGCAAGGGCAAATGTCAGTAAGACAAGCAGTCAACTTATCGCAACGGGTCACACCGTTATTTTTAGCCGATAATGATGTTTGCGTTCGTGCGCACTAAACTTCTTAGTGCACTGTCTAGCATCAATTTCTGTCACTACAGCTCTAACAGTTCAAAAGAAAGCAGATGTCCACCAATATGTTAATAATACAAAGGACAATACCCTTTGGTAACAGCTAGGCGTAGTGTCTAAGGGGTAATAAAATAAATGGGGTGACGCCACTCAAAGTTAAATTTGGACAAGATCCAAAAACTTTTGTCCAATACCATGAAGATCTATTACAATCAAATCGAATAAACTATGCCGTGCTAATTATACTGCTGTCCAAGTTTGTTCAGGCTATGGTAAATGTAATTGATGTGATGCCAATTATATGACATACACCGACTGCTGATCCGTTGCACGGACTTACTTAGCTGGCTTCTGCGCTGGTTACATCTACTTGATTAAAGCTTTGTGCTGATGAAGGTGAATTCCTGCTTTCTCCGTCAGAACAGAAGGCTTGATTATAGAGACTTATGCCGATCTTTAGTGTGGCAATTATGAAGGGTGCTGGATTGCTGGAGAGGTTGAGGTTCACTGTAGAGGTGGAATGAGACAGGTTTTTTAAGTTCGAGACGAGACACTGTCTTGTAAAAATTCGAGGCTCGAGACACGAGACAGTAAAATAATGAGCATTTGGTGATGATTTCACTACACAAGGACTAGCGCACTTGCTATATGAAACTGATACACCTCTTTTTAAATTGAATTTTCTCCTGGTGTAAACGATTTACATACAATATTTTAATATGCAATAATAACATCAATATGCATGTATTTTTTGTAAACAAAAGTGATAAATTTTTATTTATCACTTTATTTATCAAAAAAATTTATCTTAGAGTAAACAGATTGCTAGTTTTAGTTCTTATTCGTGTAGTTAAACTCCCTAAAAATGTGAAATAGGTATGTATGTAAATTACACTATTTTATATTTTGATTATTACCTCTTCTCTGATAATTCGATCTCTGCATGATTTCTTTTGAGATGTTTATGAAGCCTTGATGTGTTTGGATCTTTATAGGATACAGTTCTTCCACTTTTTCTGCATATAGGCTGGTTAAATCCTCCATATTCCGTTTTAACGCCAAAATACGACCACACCACACTTTTAGATTGTTTTGGCTGGTGGTGGAACCAAAATTGGCAAAACTTCTTCTGCAGCCATGTTTTAATAGCCGTGCGCAGGCGCTTTAGTTCTATTTCCAGACTCGAGTTTGGCAATAGTTAGGTCGAGACAGGATCGATCCGGGACGAGACAGGTCGATACTCTAGATATCTCGTGTCTCGTTCCACCTCTAGTTCACTGACTTTTTATTTATGACCGATGACCGTGAAGCCTATTAGAAAATGAATAACCATGCTTGAAATATGTTTACAAAATTAGAGCAAAATACAAGTTAAAGGAACAAACAAAGCAATTAATGATATAATAGGCTTCAAATAAATTGCGTAATTATTACAAACCTTCGTGCTATCTGTGCCCCTCTGACACTTCTATCTCTGATGTTAAAGTTGCTGTAATAAGCAAACTGGGTGGCAGAGCCACAAAACTTCTATTGAATTATAGTAAAACTCTCAACTGTCTTTAATGTGTGAGCTAGCATGGTGACACCAGAAAATAAACCGGTGTGACGGAAATGTAACTGGAACTCGATTGGATAAAATAGCAGGTAATGAGAAAAGGAGTAAAATAATTGGTGCAAGTTTACCGCTACTCCCACGCCACTCCTACGTCAATCAGTCCCAACTCTCACCAAGCGCCAAACCCGAACAATAGGCATCAAATGGACCACTTGGAAAGCAAGAAAAAGTTGAGCGCTGACTTGTCACCTTTAAGTGATTTTTGGCAGCTAAAAAAATTCCATTAGTATTGCTCACTAGACAAAAGAACCAATGAAGGGCTAATTTCTTTACAACATTACTATTTTGACAGCCTGAGATTTTTGCGAATATTTATTTCTAGATCTATTTAACAATATTGGCAAGGTTTTTTTGGTACACTAAGTTAAAACTCGGAGCTATCTGAATTTTGGCAATATTTGCCGATCTGGGGTCAAGAATTAGTCTTATAAACTAACATGACCCAGGTCGAATTGTATCGATGTCAGCCACTTGGAGAGGACAACTCCAATCGAAATATTTTGATGTTAGTCTTGGAAGTGTTAAGTAATTATCAGACAGAATTAATTCAAGAAAACATTTAGTTTTTTTTTAAACAGTTCACACCCACGGTGTACATGGGGTGTACGTATAGTATTTAAGAAGCTACAATTCCTCGGCGTGCTTCATGAGCCAAAGAACGAACTCTGTGTCGCAATGACACTGGAACAAAAATACAGTTGCTGCGGAATATTACCTCTTCACAACGACTCAGCTCATTGCGAACAGCTTTTATTGTAGAAAACTGCTGCCGATTACCAGTTTGAAGCGCTGAATTGATTGTCTTAAAATCCTCACAAGTCAGAGCCGTCTCACACATTTTTTTCCAAGACAGTGCACAAGGCATAGCCGTTTCCACAACTGCCCTGATGTATGAATCATTGGTGACAGGCTCAGAGACATCCTTGGATACACCCAAAAGAGACATGGCATCAGCAATATTCTCAGAGCCTCACCGGTAGACAAGATTGAAATCAAATGTCTGAAGCCTAAGACTCCATCTTTCTAACCGAGGGGGATTGGCCTAGATTCTAGAATTTGGGTTATTAAAAATAGCTACTAAAGGTTTATGATCATTGACCAACTGGAAACTGTTCCCTAGCAAGTACATTTTAAAATGCTCACAAGCTCAAATCAAAGCAAGCGCCTAACGCTCAATCTGACAATAACGTCATTCAACATCTGTCAAATGTTGATGACCATACGCCACAATGACAGAGACTCTCTGTTGAAATTGGCATAACACCTCACTAAGACCAGTAGGACTTGCATCTGCGATCACAGTGGTAGGTGCATTTCTGTCATAGTATGCTAAGGTTTCATACGAAATCATCAAATATTTGATAGCTACCAGGGCATCCTGGTGTACCTGCAACCATTCGAAACGAACAGAGCTTTTTGTCAGTGCCCTCAAAGGAGAAGCAACAACAGCAAGATTGGGAACATATCGACCAACAAATTGCACAAGTCCTAAAAAACCCTTCAATTCGGTGACATTTCGGGAAAGTCTAACTGACAAAATTGAACTGATCTTACCCAGGTCAGGTGAGCCACCATCACTCGAAATGGCATGACCTAAGACTTGATCGAGGAAACACCAAATGCGCATTTAGCAGAGTTCAAAGTAATACTACACTCGGAAAAGCAACTCATCACCTTTACCAATCTGACTTTGTGCTCAGCGCTATTTTAACCAAAAACAGCAATGTCGTCAGCTATTTTCAAATTGTCAGCTAATTTAAAATTCCTTCAAGCCGATTTAAAACTGTCCGAATAGTGTATTGAAAGATCTCAAAAGCAGCAGATTCTCCCTTTCCTAACCGCTTAATTTTGAACAGACTGACATGTGTGACAAAAGTAGTAAAGTTTCGAGATGGAGGATCCAATTCACACTGAAAAAACATGTTTCAAACCCAACTTTGAGAACACTTCGGACCCATTGAGCTCAACGAGCATTTTCTGCATGGTAGGCACAGGATAGCATTCCCTAACAATGGCAGTGTTAGCTTGTCTCATATCAACACACAGACAAACCTCGTTCCATTAGGTACAACAACCAAAGGACTTATGCAAGTGGAACCTAAACCTTGAACCTGCTCAATGACATCCTCTTCAAGTAATTTCTGTAAAGCCTTTTCAGCTTTGGACTGGTAACTGAGAGGTAGACGTCTGCCTGGCTGAGTGACTGGTTTCCTGTCTGGATTAATGTGTAACTTTACCTGTACATTTAAGTTTACCCAGACCAGAAAAACACTCACGGTACTTGTCTTTCACAACACTTTCCAAACTGGCTTCAGTACTCAAGCTACTAAAATTAGTCAAACAAAATAGCGTTATTCTACTAGCAGTAGTAGCCCTCAACAAATTACATGCAATTTGTCCTAACATACGTGAAGGTGCACATTGTCCATATGCAAATAATTTTTTTGGTAGCCAATTGTAACAACACTATTGCGCAAAGTCTTGTAAGTCTGTCTATCAAGTACATTATCTACAGCATTTGAATCTACAAGACATGCTACTGCCTTACCCGCCATTGATGTGGTTCACGTAGGTGTACCCTTATCAAGCGTAAGCCCATGCCCTACAGTAAACTCGTGACCAAAATTGTCTACAGTGATAGCCGTAATGCAATAGGCTATAGCAGCGTTATCGACAGCGATAGCGTTCACCCTTGTAGATTTCTTCTTCACTTCATGACAGAAATTAGAGCCCCAAAATTTCCTTCCTTCTTGCATTGATTACAAATTTTACCCAGTGTAGGACAGGAAGTGTCACTAGCTACATGGCCAGCCATTTAGCATCGTAAGGATGCAACAGTCTTGGAAGTCTTCTGTCCTTATTTAGTGTTATTAGTTGCAAAACTGTTATAGTTGGATATTGCACCTCCTTTATGAGCAACAGGAGCGACGACATTAGGAGTAGTGGCAGAGCTAGCTCACGAATCATTATCTACTAACTGAACTGTACCAGCAACTTCCATAGCTCTAGCTAATGTCATACTTCTATTGTCCTCAAGGAGTTTTTTTGATAATCTTGACTGATTAACTCCAGAGATGAATTGCTCCAACAAATTTTCATCAAGTCTATCTTCAAAGTTACATTATTTAGCCGCTTATGCTCCAGCCTCATGTTTCTAGGCTCACCAGAGTGTGATTGTATGCTCAGCTTCAAATCGTCATAATCAACTAATTGTGGCACCGCAGGCGAAACAGTTTCTTAAAGTCTGATACTGACCAGCACTAAGTCCCATTAATAAGATAGATACCTTCTTTGCATCCTCGATACTAGACACAGCAAAGTAGCATTCTAATATTTTTTACAGCGAGTCCACTTCGGTGCCGTCATCAAACTTGGGAACAGGTAATCCAGCCATTGCAGTTAATAATATCAAGTTGAATAACCAGAAAACGAATCAAAGGTTAGCTAAAATCTCTTTGTCCCCAATATAAAAACAGCATAACTCTATAGACACAACAATATGTTTGCTACAATTTGCAGCAAGAACTAGATTTTTATAAGCTGTAAAAGATGAGTCATGAGCCTCAATCCACCGCAAGCCCAGTTTAAATAATGGCCATTGCATTATGTAACGGTATGCCATAAATCTGCAAATTAGTAAGTTATATAATAATCCATCAAATGTTGCAAAGATAGTCATTAGATAGTCCATAATATAATACTTGCAGAAACAAAAATAAAAGAATTAGTAAAAAATTATTTAGCACCAGTTGCAATTTGACTGACTGCTGATTCCACTTTAACATTTCAGCTTCGTTTTGCTTCTCAAATTCTTCTTCGCTGGCTTTTAACCTGAAATATTCCTTTTTACTGCTGTGCTGGTCGATATCAGCACCCAAATGAATTTTTAGAAAAGGAATATTATTGCATAGCTTTTATGAACACTTCACAAAACGGAAAAAACATTCCATCAACCTGCAGAGCCTGCATGCGTGCTAAGCACAAATAATAGCTTTAAAATAGTAGTACAGATTGTGTCGTAAATGCTGAAATTGATAGTTGGTTGCTTATCACACAAATTTATATATACCGTATATACTCAATTATAGGACGCACTTTTTTGACCTGAAAATCAGCCTACATTTCACCTGCGTTTTATAATCGCAACATACCACAAAGGGCCATGTGTTTCTATGAAGCAGCACCGATTATCAGGCCACTGCTATACCGTATACCATGTATACAAGAGGGGAATGGACACTCGGTAGACGGAAGACAATCGCGGCGATTTTAACTGTTTTTAACTCCACTTATTGCTTGCAATATAAAAAGAATACGAGTAAGCCGGTTTTGACATTAAAGAATGATTTAATCCATTACGTTAAGACTATTTTTAATAAGCCTAGCGAGTAGTGAGCTGAAATTTGTTTCTTCACGTGTTGTCTCAAAAATCTGACATGTTTCTGTTTTCTTTTTGTTTACAGGCGTCAATTGCACTCGCGAGGTGGCAGCAGCGTCAATCACGGGGGACGCGTCATTCGATTCTTGTGAGAGGGCGGAAGTGCAATTAAATTTCGTTGAAATTGATGATCAATAAACGATTTTGACAACAAATCTGAGTGAGGTGATAAATAAATGGAATTATGTTTTTACTTCACGTTTTCGTAGCTTTTTATTATTGAGTCAAACGGACGCCTTTTTAAGGAAGATTGAGAATGATTGCTCACTTCCAAGATATAGTCACGTGACTGACAAGAAAATAACAACCAGATTCGTTTTCAAAAGATTTATTCATGACAAACAAAAACAACACAAAAAAACAGCGCATGTGAAAAGATTTATTGATTCCAATTACAAAATTGATTGCCAGCAGACTTCAGTTGAATTCACTCCAGCGTTAAAACTTACCTATCAGTCAGTCAACTGAGCCCTAAAAGTGAGAAAACAATCGATTGATCGTGCGAAAATTTCACTTGTGAAGAGATCAATTGAAGTGCGTCCTATACTTGAATTACCCTTTATTCTCAATAATTGGCTGAAATTTATGCTGCGTCTTATACTAGGGTGTGTCCTATAATTGAGTATATACGGTAAATTGAAGGATTTTAAAAAATGTCTATCAAAGAACGAGTTCTGACAGGCTACATCGGTATTGGTATGCTTCTGTTAAAAATAATGGCAATAATTCATATCAAACCTTGATTCTTTACAAATTTTCTGCATGCCGGTTTAAAAAGAACCTCCAACTGCATCTGGTCCACAGGCCGTAGTTTCCGACCTTCGTTCTAGATGGATCCGCCGGCTGTTTTCATACTGGCATGGTCACCAAGCCTTTTCAGCACTTCAAAGGCTTTCCGGTCTGCTTCGGCCTACTGCCAAGGTGGGTTTGGCTGGTCAGCCAAAAAAAAGGTGTCGCTTTGCTAGCTTAATCCTGTAAGTATTGTTTATAATACCCGGCAGTTCCCAGAAATGCCTATGGTTCGACCAGGTTTTTGGGTATGAACCATTCTTTTACCTCCGCATTTGGCACTGACCATTCACCAAAGAACCATAGTTGAAGACAGAACAGCTCTCATTTCAACTGTTTGAATTGTAGCCCTGCCTTACGCATGCAATTCAGTACCTCCCTAATCTCACTCACATGAGTTTTAAAATCAGGTGCCACCACCACTATATCGTCCAGAGGCAGCAACAAAATCTTCCAAGATAGACCTTGGAAAAACTGTTTCATTAGTTGTTGGAATGTGGTTAGAGTCAAGGTGAACCTAAAAGGTAGCACTTTCCATTGCCATAGTCCACTGCGTTTTGCGAATGCAGATTTTTCTTTTTATCCTGGTCTAGCGGCACCAGTCAGTACACACTGGTCAGGTGTAGTGTACTGAAATGTTGACTACCCGACAGCACGTTTAAACTGTCATCAATTTAGGGAATATAATAAGCCTAATGTTTTGTGGTAGCATTAAATCTGCGGTAATCAACGAAAACCTCCACTTGCGCTCATTCTTTTTTATCAAAACAACGAGGGAACTCTATGCACCGCTCACAGGGTCGATCAGTCCTTTTTCTAACAGGCCTTAAACTTGTTCAGCTTCTTTCTGTGGGCCCAATCAGTGTGGCGCTTGTCACATGAGACAGGCTTTCTCTATGATGGGAAAAGAATGTTCCGCCTAGTTTGTATGTCATTGGTGGTGATGAATACTTGGCTGTACTCATTTAGTAGCAAGCTAACAGGCTAACTGTTGTTGTTCTTCCTCATTCTCACAACCACGGCATGCGTTACGTTACTGTTGTTGTAGATGCTCCAAAACATCTAGAAGCCTGTCCTCGTGTCTCAAAATTGCTACCGCAGCTCCCTAGGGGCTCTATCTCTAGAGATTTTATGTCATCTTTCTTTGCGCCTGTGTAGGTTCTCACATTTTGCCAGCGGGGAATCTCAATGGCTTATCTGGCAGGCTCATACACCTAACCACAATCCTGCCACCCTCATTGGGTTGATTGAAGCTGGTAGCCAAGGGTACTTTTCTTCTGCCTTTCACTACTTCCACTGGGAAGTAATTCTGAGTCATTATCCGACACATCACCGTCATTTCGACACGAGCCGGGTTTCATCGTGTTGGACCATTTGAACCTTGTTCCGTGCAATTACACGTAGACGTCCACACATAGCCCTTATGGTGAATTGGCCAAAATTCATCTGGCACCTATGAGCAGAGAGGAAAGGCATTCCCAAGATCCCATCATCACTAATATTGCTCACAAAGAAATCTCTTTAAACTTCATATCTCGGAGACAGCCAGACAGCTTTGCTACTCCATAAAAGCCAGTGTACTCTTGTCTGCCAGTTGTCCATGTTACACAACTAGCTCCAGCCTCTTTTTGACCTTTGTTTGTTGATTAAATTTGTATTGTCACCAATGTCTATAAGGAACAGTACTGGCTTGCCCTCTACTTTTCCAAATAGGTAATAACTTGTGCTTATAAAGGTGTCATCGTGTCTTTAATTTTTTATCAAGATAGCGTAAGATGCACACCTTGCAAACTAGTTCTGTTTTAGATCAATTCGGAGTTCAGTTTTATTGCCTTTTTTGTATTTCATCCTAACAGCCTTTGCCTGTAGCAATGTGTCATGCATTGAACTATTTTTATCTGAAAAGAAACCAAATGTCGGCATTGCACAGGTAATAGAATAGTTTTCCAGTGAATTTGAATAACTTACCTGGAAAGCTAGATCTTTACTAAAATATTTACTAAAAAAATACCTGTGTATTGGACCAGATTAACAATTGTCACGCATGCTAGTTGTCAACAGTGCTAGTTATTACCCCCAAACAAATGCTTTAAGCTTGAGTATCCTAACCAACGTAATGACTATTTGCCCGATGAACTCATTTTATTCCGTGTAGCTGAATGGTTAAGTTTGCTGCCTCTAGTGGTCTACTTCTACCTAGCTCC
Source organism: Watersipora subatra (assembly GCF_963576615.1). Taxonomy (NCBI): domain Eukaryota; kingdom Metazoa; phylum Bryozoa; class Gymnolaemata; order Cheilostomatida; family Watersiporidae; genus Watersipora; species Watersipora subatra. The sequence goes on from NC_088708.1 coordinate 48,982,716, forward strand.
ACCTCTGGAGGTCTTGAGATCATATTCAGTACCGTGTGGCTTTTTTATTGCTAGATTTTAAATGCTCTGACTGGACACAAGGTTTAGCAAAAAGACAAACACTGAGATTTATGTGTATAGATAGAGAAACGTATGAATCGTTTATCTTCGAATTTCCTATCTTTCCTTCTCTCCTTCACTCTAATAACTGCTATTGTTTGTAAACACTGGTGTGTAAGTCATGGCACACTATTGTCGATGTGCTAAGTAGGGTATGTCTATCACCCAATAATTTTCCCGGCCCTAAAAAGCCTAGGTTTTCTATTACCAACCTGGGAATTTTCCTTGGTTTCAGGACCCTTTAATTAATTACAACTACAATTAAATTAATGACAAAAATAAAGAAGACCCTTTAGTTCAACGATCACGTTGTTGTATTTAATGGTCATGATGATGGATGGTAACAGACATGGTAGTTGAGAGGTAGTCACGAGCATCTAGCTGCCAAGAAGAAACCCCATACAGTTTACTGGCTTGTCTTTGGTTTGGTGACACATATATGCTTCTGTGCACAGCTGCACATGGTTTTAACATATTTTAGATACAGAGATTTGGGTGCATTTCTGGCTTGAAGGTTACCTGCAGCGCTATTATTTTAGTGACCTGCATCATCACCTTCCACATAGAGAGTCGTCACATAGTCTTTTAGTATGATGAACTTGGTGCCATAGCAGTGGACATGCCGTAATGGCTTGGGCTTATGTGTTGTTGTGCATTTGATCCACATGTATGTCCAAGGTTTGACTTTAAATCCATCCTATTTATAACATAACCATACCCCTAGACTTACTCTGTTGTAATGAATGCAGTAATAGTTGCAATTTTGACAAGCAAGTCACCTTCCAGTTTGTCGTACGAGAGATGTGAAGTGGTTTGGGAGTGTTCAGTGATGAACTGAATCAGTAAAGCAATGTACAAGCCATAAATGCTTCTTAAAAGTTTACAATACTTATAGTTATTAACAGTGTTTGCCTTACCTCTATCACCTACCTCAGGTTTTGTTGTACATAGTTTCTAAAAAAACATTGAGTTGAACATGTACAGTTAAATATATCAATAGCAACCTTGACCTATACAGGTCAGTGTTCACCTCAACTAATTTTGATTATGAAGAGGAGATTTACAGCTATTTTAAACTTGATTTTTTAATGTACAAGCAAGAGGTACCTTATTTTAAAGTGGTCAAACCATTTTTGTACAGTAGTTAAAAGTTATAGATTATTTGGCTATAATAACTCATTTTTAGTTAGTTATATATAGCTATGTAAAGCTTATATCACAAAATTTATTTTTCGCATCAAAACTTGCAAAAGCAATTAATAAAGGTTAACTCGATACAAATTAACGTGGACGCGTCCAAGGACTAACTTAGGGTTTTTCATCACACTATCGGTAGGACCTGACCTTTGTACATCTATAGATATATTAAACTCATTTTATATGAAATGGGTTTTTGTATTGTAGCATACAGTACTTCATTGTACTTTCTAAGCATAGTTCAACTAGTCTTTTGATTCCTTTATTGCTAAAAGATTATTTGTAATAATTTGCATCAAACCTTGGTATAAGTCTATAAAACTTGGTGTATAAAACTTATGTAATGTAGGAAATTTCATGTGTAAAACTTATGTAATGTATGAAACTTGATGTGTAAAACTTATGTAATGTAGGAAACTTGATGTGTAAAACTTATGTAATGTAGGAAACTTTATGTGTAAAACTTATGTAATGTATGAAACTTTATGTGTAAAACTTATGTAATGTAGGAAACTTTATGTGTAAAACTTATGTAATGTATGAAACTTTATGTGTAAAACTTATGTAATGTATGAAACTTGATGTATAAAATTTATGTAATGTAGGAAACTTGATGTATAAAACTTATGTAATGTATGAAACTTGATGTATAAAACTTATGTAATGTATGAAACTTGATGTATAAAACTTATGTAATTTAGGAAACTTGATGTATAAAACTTATGTAATGTATGAAACTTGATGTATAAAACTTATGTAATGTATGAAACTTGATGTATAAAACTTATGTAATGTATGAAACTTGATGTGTAAAGCTTATGTAATGTATGCAACTTGATGCGTAAAACTTATGTAATGTAGGAAACTTGGTGTATAAAACTTATGTAATTTAGGAAACTTGATGTGTAAAACTTATGTAATGTATGAAACTTGGTGTATAAAACTTATGTAATGTAGGAAACTTGATGTATAAAACTTATGTAATGTTGGAAACTTGATGTGTAAAACTTATGTAATGTATGAAACTTGATGTATAAAACTTATGTAATTTAGGAAACTTGATGTATAAAACTTATGTAATGTATGAAACTTGATGTGTAAAACTTATGTAATG